>NC_053022.1:472057944-472068912 GCF_003073215.2 Triticum urartu
ATGTGAAACATGTTCCACTGCTTTGTGACAATGAAAGTGCTATCAAAATTGGTCATAATCCTGTACAACATTCTCGAACTAAGCATATTGAAGTTCGTCATCATTTCATTCGAGATCATGTTGCTAAGGGTGACATTGATCTTAAGCATGTTCGCACCGATAAGCAATTAGCGGATATATTTACTAAACCTCTTGATGAGAAAGTGTTTTGCAGGTTGAGAGGTGAATTGAACATCATTGATGCTTCGAACTTGGAGTAGAAACTCCATTGGATACATGCAAGACATGAGCTTATGACTAATCCATGATATATCTCTTATGATGACTATCTTATGTCTTGGATATATTTGTACCTTGCATGTTGTCTAACCCATGTAGGTGCTTGGTTGAATCTAATTCCATGAGATTGCGACTCACTCACATCTTGATCAATCTCGACATCACCAAGTCTCTACACAATGGCGGTTGAAAGACAAGGAAGCACAAAACCATTCAAACATATCCTTTGACAAATTTATGTTGAGCTTCATGATTGTCATTTTTGGATACACAAGTGCTCTTCCTTGCAAGAACTAACCCATGTAGGTAGATGAACTCAAACTCCAAGTGGTGCCTCCAAACTCTTGATGAGCTACATCAACCTTGAGCACCCACATCAAGTTCAACTACATGAGCAAGAACCACACCACACCAAGGTATGTTATTCCATCTTAGAGAAGCTTTACTCCAAGACATGAGTCAAAGCAACTCAACAAGATGTGAATACATCAAGATGCTTACGAAAAATGGTAACCATTTTGAGCTTAAACGATGAGTATGACCTATGATCAAGTGTTCTCACTTGACTCCTAAGTCAATATACTCTAACATAGGTGACTATGTCACCGCCCAACTCTAGATGAAGTTCTCTGTGTTCTTTTTGTGTGTATCTCATGCATGTTTAGTTTTCTTTACTCTTTTTCAAAAACTTAAAACTCCATCTAGATTTTTCAGTCTCTTCTCTTTTCTTTCTGTTTATGTTCTGCATTTTCTGCATTTAATTCTTAAATCCTTCAGGTTTCATTGCAAATCTTTGTGAGATCCTACATGTCTAGTGAGCTGAGGTGACAAGTGTTTTTCCTCTGTGTGAACTCGGTTTCACCGACTTGTAATTTTTGGTCCAACCGAATCTTTTCGGTGCCACCGAAACATACCACTCGGTGCCACCGACTTCAAACAGGAAAAACAGTTTGCCACTGTTCTATATTTCTTCTGATCCAGCTCTACTCAATGAATCTTGTCCTCTACAAGCATCACAGTTTTATCCATTGCTTTGTGCTGAGTCTCAAGGACCAAACATATACGACGGATTCCAGAAAACCCTTCTTGGAAATTGATGTCAAAGGGGGAGAGAGAGATCACATCAAAGCTTGTTGGAGAGAGAGCATCACATAAAGGGAGAGAAAAAGTCTCAAGGACCCAAACCTACAAGAGAAAGTATTAAGGGGGAGAGAGAGACTTCCAGGGGGAGAGAATACTCAAGGATCCCCCAGATGCTTGATGCTTGATGTTCAAGAGGAGAGATGTCACATGTCTTTTTAGGGGGAAAGACATGTTCATTTGTATCTTTCAGCTCTGATTTTCTGTTCCCTTATCTTCTCCCAATATCCATGTAAGATTCTGCGGGGAGCAAGACACCTAAGGGAAAGCAATCAGTCAAATTCATTGCATATCTTTATTCTTGGGGACATGTTGAATCCAATGTGGTACCTTGTACTCACTCTCTACATGTCATCCCAGTCTTGGTATTCTTGTGGTTTCTTTTGTTTGCTCTGGCTAGTGGATGTACCTGTGTTATCTAAGTTTGTTTGTGCAGGTTCATTCCATCCTAAGCCAACTCAAACCACAAGGTAAGTATATGCATCAAAATCATGAGTATGAGGAGTTCTTGCTTATGTACATACTGTTTGCAAGAAGGACTCATGAGCATGAAGGTATTTTCCTTGATAATCTTTTTTCTGATGCATATGGCCAAGATACATGTAACACATTGCCTACTCTGTCATGGTTATGCTCTCACATGCCTCTATATTTCATATTTACATGAGTGCATACATGTAGGGGGAGCCTATGCTTGTTACATGTCCTTCCAAAGCTTTACTTGCATGTTCTTTATATCTTTATCTAAAGCTTTGATGTATGTTGCCATCAATTACCAAAAAGGGGGAGATTGAAAGCACAAGTGCTCTCCAGGTGGTTTTGGTAATTAATGTCAACATATCTCTTGTTGGACTAACGTTTTATCTAGTATGTTTCAGATAAGTTCAACAATGGTGTAGCATGGACTAAAGGTTGTGGGAACTCCTTAAAGATGCTAAGGACAAAGGATTGGCTAAAGCTTCAAGCTCAGGACTCTTCATTTTACACTTTTAGTGATCCAAGATCACATTGAGTCCATAGGAAAAGCCAATACTATCAAGGAGGGATGAGGTGTTGATAATGAGCCTCTTGCTCAAAGTGCTTAATGATATGCTCCAAAATCCTCAGCTACTTTCCCACTTCCACATATGACCTAAACCCTAAGCCAAACTCGGACCTACCGATTCTTTCTATCCGGCACCACCGAGTTTCACTTGTCATAAGCCACTGCCAAACCCTAGCAATTCGGTTCTACCGATAGGGATCTCGGTCTCACCGAGATGGGATTGCAAACTCTCTGTTTCCCTTTCGTAACTTTTCGGTCTCACCGAAAGAGCGAATCGGTCCCACCGAGATTGCAATGTAAACTCTTTGTTTCCCTTTTGTAACTTTTCGGTCTCACCGAAAGAGCAAATCGGTCCCACCGAGTTTGCCTGACCAACTCTCTGGTTAGCTTATTACCAAACTCGGTCTCACCGAGTTTGTGTAATCGGTCTCACCGAGATTACGTTATGCCCAAACCCTAACCATATCGGTCCTACCGAGTTGCATGTCAGTCCCACCGAAAATCTCTAACGGTCACTAGGTTTACCTTTTCGGTCCGACCGAGTTTGTTGATTCGGTCCCACCGAGATTGGAAAACTGTGTAACGGTTGGATTTTGTGTGGAGGCTATATATACCCCTCCACCTCCTTCTTCATATTCGATGAGAGAGCCATCAGAACACACACACATTCCAACTCATATGTTCTGAGAGAGAACCACCTACTCATGTGTTGAGACAAGATATTCCATTCCTACCATATGAATCTTGATCTCTAGCCTTCCCCAGTTGCTTTCCACTCAAATCTTCTTTCCACACAAATCCAAATCCTATGAGAGAGAGTTGAGTGTTGGGGAGACTATCATTTGAAGCACAAGAGCAAGGAGTTCATACCATCAACACACCATTTGTTACTTCTTGGAGAGTGGTGTCTCCTAGATTGGCTAGGTGTCACTTGGGAGCCTCCGACAAGATTGTGGAGTTGAACCAAGGAGTTTGTAAGGGCAAGGAGATCGCCTACTTCGTGAAGATCTACCGCTAGTGAGGCAAGTCCTTCGTGGGCGATGGCCATGGTGGGATAGACAAGGTTGCTTCTTCGTGGACCCTTTGTGGGTGGTTGCTTCTTCGTGGACCCTTCGTGGGTGGAGCCCTGTGTGGACTCGCGCAACCGTTGCCCTTGGGTGGAGCCCTGTGTGGACTCGCGCAACCGTTACCCTTCGTGGGTTGAAGTCTCCATCAACGTGGATGTAGGATAGCACCACCTATCCGAACCACGGAAAAACATCCGTGTCTCCAATTGCGTTTGATCTCTCAAACCCTTCCCCTTACATTCTTGCAAGTTGCATGCTTTACATTCCGCTGCTCATATACTCTTTGCATGCTTGCTTGATATGTATTGTGTATGTTGAAATTGTGCCTAAAACTCCACTCAAACCAAAAAGGCCTAAAAATTGCAACTTTAGCACTAAGTGTCTAATCACCCCCCCCTCTAGACACATCTACTCTAGATCCTACATGTGACGTTTGGTAGCACACAAAGTGTTCCTCCGGCAAACGGGAGTTGCATAATCTCATAGTCATAGGAACATGTATAAGTCATGAAGAAAGCAATAGCAACATACTAAACGATCGGGTGCTAAGCTAATGGAATGGGTCATGTCAATCACATCATTCTCCTAATAATGTGATCCCGTTAATCAAATGACAACACATGTCTATGGTTAGGAAACATAACCATCTTTGATTAACGAGCTAGTCAAGTAGAGGCATACTAGTGACGTTTAGTTTGTCTATGTATTCACACAAGTATTATGTTTCCGGATAATACAATTCTAGCATGAATAATAAACATTTATCATGATATAAGGAAATAAAATAATAACTTTTATTGCCTCTAGGGCATATTTCCTTCAGTCTCCCACTTGCACTAGAGTCAATAATCTAGATTACACAGTAATGATTCTAACACCCATGGAGCCTTGGTGCTGATCATGTTTTGCTCGTGGAAGAGGCTTAGTCAACGGGTCTGCAACATTCAGATCCGTATGTATCTTGCAAATCTCTATGTCTCCCACCTGGACTGATCCCGGATGGAATTGAAGCGTCTCTTGATGTGCTTGGTTCTCTTGTGAAATCTGGATTCCTTTGCCAAGGCAATTGCACCAGTATTGTCACAAAAGATTTTCATTGGACCCGATGCACTAGGTATGACACCTAGATCGGATATGAACTCCTTCATCCAGACTCCTTCGTTTGCTGCTTCCGAAGCAGCTATGTACTCCGCTTCACATGTAGATCCGCCACAACGCTTTGTTTAGAACTGCACCAACTGACAGCTCCACCGTTTAATGTAAACACGTATCCGGTTTGCGATTTAGAATCGTCCGGATCAGTGTCAAAGCTTGCATCAACGTAACCATTTATGATGAGCTCTTTGTCACCTCCATATATGAGAAACATATCCTTAGTCCTTTTCAGGTATTTCAGGATGTTCTTGACCGCTGTCCAGTGATCCACTCCTGGATTACTTTGGTACCTCCCTGCTAAACTTATAGCAAGGCACACATCAGGTCTGGTACACAACATTGCATACATGATAGAGCCTATGGCTGAAGCATAGGGAACATCTTTCATTTTCTCTCTATCTTCTGCAGTGGTCGGGCATTGAGTCTGACTCAACTTCACACCTTGTAACACAGGCAAGAACCCTTTCTTTGCTTGATCCATTTTGAACTTTTTCAAAATTTTGTCAAGGTATGTGCTTTGTGAAAGTCCAATTAAGCGTCTGATCTATCTCTATAGATCTTAATGCCCAATATGTAAGCAGCTTCACCGAGGTCTTTCATTGAAAAACTCTTATTCAAGTATCCCTTTATGCTATCCAGAAATTCTATATCATTTCCGATTAGTAATATGTCATCTACATATAATATCAGAAATGCTACAGAGCTCCCACTCACTTTCTTGTAAATACAGGCTTCTCCAAAAGTCTGTACAAAACCAAATGCTTTGATCACACTATCAAAGCGTTTATTCCAACTCCGAGAGGCTTGCACCAGTCCATAAATGGATCGCTGGAGCTTGCACACTTTGTTAGCTCCCTTTGGATCGACAAAACCTTCCGGTTGCATCATATACAACTCTTCTTCCAGAAATCCATTCAGGAATGCAGTTTTGACATCCATCTGCCAAATTTCATAATCATAAAATGCGGCAATTGCTAACATGATTCGGACAGACTTAAGCATCGCTACGGGTGAGAAGGTCTCATCGTAGTCAATCCCTTGAACTTTGAAAACCTTTTGCGACAAGTCGAGCTTTGTAGACAGTAACATTACCGTCAGCGTCAGTCTTCTTCTTGAAGATCCATTTATTCTCAATTGCTTGCCGATCATTGGGCAAGTCAACCAAAGTCACACTTTGTTCTCATACATGGATCCCATCTCAGATTTCATGGCTTCAAGCCATTTTGCGGAATCTGGGCTCACCATCGCTTCTCATAGTTCGTAGGTTCATCATGATCTAGTAGCATGACTTCCAGAACAGGATTACCGTACCACTCTGGTGCGGATCTTACTCTGGTTGATCTACGAGGTTCAGTAGTATCTTGTTCTGAAGTTTCATGATCATATCATTAGCTTCCTCACTAATTGGTGTAGGTGTCACAGAAACCGGTTTCTGTGATGTACTACTTTCCAATAAGGGAGCAGGTACAGTTACCTCATCAAGTTCTACTTTCCTCCCACTCACTTCTTTCGAGAGAAACTCCTTCTCTAGAAAGTTTCCGAATTTAGCAACAAAAGTCTTGCCTTCGGATCTGTGATAGAAGGTGTATCCAATAGTTTCCTTTGGATATCCTATGAAGACACATTTCTCCGATTTGGGTTCGAGCTTATCAGGTTGAAGCTTTTTCACATAAGCATCGCAGCCCCAAACTTTCAGAAACGACAACTTTGGTTTCTTGCCAAACCACAGTTCATAAGGCGTCGTCTCAACGGATTTTGATGGTGCCCTATTTAACGTGAATGCGGCCGTCTCTAGAGCATAACCCCAAAACGATAGCGGTAAATCAGTAAGAGACATCATAGATCGCACCATATCAAGTAAAGTACGATTACGACGTTCGGACACACCATTACGCTGTGGTGTTCCGGGTGGCGTGAGTTGCGAAACTATTCCGCATTGTTTCAAATGTACACCAAACTCGTAACTCAAATATTCTCCTCCACGATCAGATCGTAGGAATTTTATTTTCTTGTTACGATGATTTTCAACTTCACTCTGAAATTCTTTGAACTTTTCAAATGTTTCAGACTTATGTTTCATTAAGTAGATATACCCATATCTGCTTAAGTCATCTGTGAAAGTGAGAAAATAACGATATCCGCCACGAGCCTCAACATTCATCGGACCACATACATCTGTATGTATGATTTCCAACAAATCTGTTGCTCTCTCCATAGTACCGGAGAACGGTGTTTTGTCATCTTACCCATAAGGCACGGTTCGCAAGTACTCAAGTGGTTCCAAAAGTCCATCAGTATGGAGTTTCTTCATGCGCTTTACGATATGACCTAAACGGCAGTGCCACAAATAAGTTGCACTATCATTATCAACTCTGCATCTTTTGGCTTCAACATTATGAATATGTGTGTCACTACTATCGAGATTTAATAAGAATAGACCATTCTTCATGGGTGCATGACCATAAAAGATATTACTCATATAAATAGAACAACCATTATTCTCTGATTTAAATGAATAACCGTCTCGCATCAAACAAGATCCAGATATAATGTTCATGCTCAACGCTGGCACCAAATAACAATTATTTAGGTCTAATACTAATCCCGAAGGTAGATGTAGAGGTAGCGTGCCGACCGCGATCACATCGACTTTGGAACCATTTCCCACGCGCATCGTCACCTCGTCCTTAGCCAATCTTCGCTTAATCCGTAGTCCCTGTTTCGAGTTGCAAATGTTAGCAACAGAACCAGTATCAAATACCCAGGTGCTACTGCGAGCATTAGTAAGGTACACATCAATAACATGTATATCACATATACCTTTGTTCACCTTGCCATCCTTCTTATCCGCCAAATACTTGGGGCAGTTCCGCTTCCAGTGACCAGTCTGCTTGCAGTAGAAGCACTCAGTTTCAGGCTTAGGTCCAGATTTGGGTTTCTTCTCTTGAGCAGCAACTTGCTTGCTGTTCTTTTTGAAGTTCCCCTTCTTCTTCCCTTTGCCCTTTTTCTTGAAACTAGTGGTCTTGTTGACCATCAACACTTGATGCTCCTTCTTGATTTCTACCTCCGCAGCTTTCAGCATTGCGAAGAGCTCGGGAATAGTCTTATTCATCCCTTGCATATTATAGTTCATCACGAAGCTCTTGTAGCTAGGTGGCAGTGATTGGAGAATTCTGTCAATGACGCAATCATCTGGAAGATTAACTCCCAATTGAATCAAGTGATTATTATACCCAGACATTTTGAGTATATGCTCACTGACAGAACTGTTCTCCTCCATCTTGCAGCTATAGAACTTATTGGAGACTTCATATCTCTCAATCCGGGCATTTGCTTGAAATATTAACTTCAACTCCTGGAACATCTCATATGCTCCATGACGTTCAAAACGTCGTTGAAGTCCCGATTCTAAGCCGTAAAGCATGGCACACTGAACTATCGAGTAGTCATCAGCTTTGCTCTGCTAGACGTTCATAACATCTGGTGTTGCTCCAGCAGCAGGCCTGGCACCCAGCGGTGCTTCCAGGACGTAATTCTTCTGTGCAGCAATGAGGATAATCCTCAAGTTACGGACCCAGTCCGTGTAATTGCTACCATCATCTTTCAACTTTGCTTTCTCAAGGAACGCATTAAAATTCAACGGAACAACAGCACGGGCCATCTATCTACAATCAAACATAAACAAGCAAGATACTATCAGGTACTAAGTTCATGATAAATTTAAGTTCAATTAATCATATTACTAAAGAACTCCCACTTAGATAGACATCCCTCTAATCCTCTAAGTGATTACGTGATCCAAATCAACTAAACCATGTCCGATCATCACGTGAGATGGAGTAGTTTCATTGGTGAACATCACTATGTTGATCATATCTACTATATGATTCACGCTCGACTTTCGTCTCCGTGTTCCGTAGGCCATATCTGTATATGCTTGCTCGTCAAGTATAACTGAGTATTCCGCGTGTGCAACTGTTTTGCAACCGTTTATTTGAACGTAGAGCCTATCCCGATCATCACGTGGTGTCTCAGCACGAAGAACTTTCGAACGGTGCATACTCAGAGGAACACTTCTTGATAATTAGTGAGAGATCATCTTAAAATGCTACGTCAATCAAAGGCAAGATAAGATGCATAAAGATAACATCATGCAATCAATATAAGTGATATGATATGGCCATCATCTTGTGGCTTGTGGATCTCCATCTTCGAAGGCACCGTCATGATCACATGTCACCGGCGCAACCTTGATCATCATCGTAGCATCGTTGTCGTCTCGCCAATCTTATGCTTCCACGACTATCGCTACCGCTTAGTGATAAAGTAAAGCATTACAGGGCGAATTGCATTGCATACAATAAAGCGACAACCATATGGCTCCTGCCAGTTGCCGATAACTCGGTTACAAAACATGATCATCTCATACAATAAAATTTAGCATCATGTCTTGACCATATCACATCACAACATGCCCTGCAAAAACAAGTTAGACGTCCTCTACTTTGTTGTTGCAAGTTTTACGTGGCTGCTACGGGCTTAGCAAGAACCAATCTTACCTACGCATCAAAACCACAACGATAGTTTGTCAAGTTGGTGTTGTTTTAACCTTCACAAGGACCGGGCGTAGCCACACTCGGTTCAACTAAAGTTAGAGAAACTGACACCCGCCAGCCACCTGTGTGCAAAGCACGTCGGTAGAACCAGTCTCGCGTAAGCGTACGCGTAATGTCGGTCCGGGCCGCTTCATCCAACAATACCGCCGAACCAAAGTATGACCATGCTGGTAAGCAGTATGACTTATATCGCCCACAACTCACTTGTGTTCTACTCGTGGCATATACCATCAAACACATAAAAACCTAGGCTCGGGATGCCAACTGTTGGGAAACGTTAGTAATTTCAAAAAATTCCTACGCACACGCAAGATCATGGTGATGCATAGCAACGAGAGGGGAGAGTGTGATCTACGTACCCCTCGTAGACCGACAGCGGAAGCGTTATGACAACGCGGTGATGTAGTCGTACGTCGTTCACGGCCCGATCGATCAAGCACCGAAACTACGCACCTCCGAGTTTTAGCACACGTTCAGCTCGATGACGATCCCCGGACTCCGATCCAGCAAAGTGTCGGGGAAGAGTTCCGTCAGCACGACGGCGTGGTGACGATCTTGATGTTCTACGTCGCAGGGCTTCGCCTAAGCACCGCTACAATATTATCGAGGAGTATGGTGGAAGGGGGCACCGCACACGGCTAAGAAAACGATCACGTGGATCAACTTGTGTGTCTAGGGGTGCCCCCTGCCCCCGTATATAAAGGAGCAAGGGGAGGAGGCCGGCCGGCCCTAGGGCGCGCCAAGGAGGAGGAGTCCTCCTCCTAGTAGGAGTAGGACTCCCCTCTTTCCTACTCCTACTAGGAGAGGAAGGGGGAGAGGGAGAAGGAAAGGGGGGCACCCCCCCCCTCTCCTAGTCCAATTCGGACCAGAGGGGGAGGGGGCGCGGCCCACCCTGGCCCCCTCTCTCTCTCCACTAGGGCCCATAAGGCCCATTACTTCTCCCGGGGGGGTTCCGGTAACCCTCCGGCACTCCGGTTTTCTCCGAAATCACCCGGAACACTTCCGGTGTCCGAATATAGCCGTCCAATATATCAATCTTTATGTCTCGACCATTTCGAGACTCCTCGTCATGTCCGTGATCACATCCGGGACTCCGAACTAACTTCGGTACATCAAAACTCATAATATAACTGTCATCGAAACCTTAAGCGTGCGGACCCTACGGGTTCGAGAACAATGTAGACATGACCGAGACACGTCTCCGGTCAATAACCAATAGCGGAACCTGGATGCTCATATTGGCTCCCACATATTCTACGAAGATCTTTATCGGTCAGACCGCATAACAACATACGTTGTTCCCTTTGTCATCGGTATGTTACTTGCCCGAGATTCGATCGTCGGTATCTCAATACCTAGTTCAATCTCGTTACCGGCAAGTCTCTTTACTCGTTTCGTAATACATCATCTCGCAACTAACTCATTAGTTGCAATGCTTGCAAGGCTTATGTGATGTGCATTACCGAGAGGGCCCAGAGATACCTCTTCCGACAATCGGAAGTGACAAATCCAATCTCGAAATACGCCAACCCAACATTTACCTTTGGAGACACCTGTAGAGCTCCTTTATAATCACCTAGTTACGTTGTGATGTTTGGTAGCACACAAAGTGTTCCTCCAGCAAACGGGAGTTGCATAATCTCATAGTTTATAGGAATAAAAAAAA
>NC_053022.1:472069912-472081263 GCF_003073215.2 Triticum urartu
CACACAGACAAGAAGACTTAAGTGATGCCCTAACACTCTTTGGCTCTGGGTGGTTAGGGCTTTATCCTCGCAAGGAATTCTCTCTCAAAGGCTTCGAGGTGGGTTGCTCTCAAACGACAAAAGCCGTACTCTAACTCTGAGCAGCCAACCGTTTATGGGTTGTAGGGGTGGGCTATTTATAGCCACTAGGCAACCCGACCTGATTTGTCCGAAATGACCCTGGGTCACTAAGGAACTGACACGTGTTCCAACGGTCAGATTTCAAAACACACGGCAACTTTACTTGGGCTACAAGCAAAGCTGACTTATCCAACTCTGGACAAGATTTGCTCTCATAGTCTTCACTCGAAGACATAGGATTTTGGTTAAGCATCACTTCAGTCATTCTGACTGGTTCTCTTGGACCCCACTTAACAGTACGGTGGTTCCTATGACTCAACAAAGAAAAACAGAACGAAAAACTGCTAAGTCTTCGCGCTCCATAGTCTTCACGCGATGTCTTCTCTTGTCATAGTCTTCAATGTGAATGTCTTCACATACCACCTTTGACTTCAATGTCTTCATACATTTTTAGGGGTCATCTCTGGTAGGAAAACCGAATCAATGAGGGACTTCTACCTGTGTTATCCTGCAATTCTCACAAACACATTAGTCCCTCAACTAGGTTTGTCGTCAATACTCCAAAACCAACTAGGGGTGCACTAGATGATTACCAGTGCAATATGGATGGTAGATATATGTTTTTGTAATCTAAAAATATAAAAACGCAAGGTAACTAATGATAAAAGTGAGCGAAAATGGTATTGCAATGCTGGAAACAAGGCCTAGGGTTCATACTTTCACTAGTGCAAGTTCTCTCAACAATAATAACATAATTGGATCATATAACTATCCCTCAACATGCAACAAAGAGTCACTCCAAAGTCACTAATAGCGGAGAACAAACGAAGAGATTATTGTAGGGTACGAAACCACCTCAAAGTTATCCTTTCTGATCGATCTATTCAAGAGTCCGTAGTAAAATAACACGAAGCTATTCTGTTCAATCTATCATAGAGTTCATACTAGAATAACACCTTAAGACACAAATCAACCAAAACCCTAATGTCACCTAGATACTACAATGTCACCTCAAGTATCCGTGGTATGATTATACGATATGCATCACACAATCTCAGATTCATCTATTCAACCAACACAAAGAACTTCAAAGAGTGCCCCAAAGTTTCTACCGGAGAGTCAAGACGAAAACGTGTGCCAACCCCTATGCATAAGTTCGAGGTCACGAAACTCGCAAGTTGATCACCAAAACATACATCAAGTGGATCACGTGATATCCCATTGTCACCACAGATAAGCACATGCAAGACATACATCAAGTGTTCTCAAATCCTTAAAGACTCAATCCGATAAGATAACTTCAAAGGGAAAACTCAATCCATCACAAGAGAGTAGAGGGGGAGAAACATCATAAGATCCAACTATAATAGCAAAGCTCGTGATACATCAAGATCGTACCACCTCAAGAACACGAGAGAGAGAGAGATCAAACACATAGCTACTGGTACATACCCTCAGCCCCGAGGGAGAACTACTCCCTCCTCATGGAGCGCGGGATGATGAAGATGGCCACCGGAGAGGGATTCCCCCTCCGGCAGGGTGCCGGAATGGGTCTAGATTGGTTTTCGGTGGCTACGGAGGCTTCTGGGGAACTCCGATCTAGGTTTCTTTCTGGAAGTTTAGTATATATAAGAGGTTTTGGCGTCGAGAACAAGTCAGGGGGGTCTCCGGGCTGTCCACGAGGTAGGGAGGCGGCCCAGGGGGGTGGGCGCGCCCCCACCCTCGTGGGCAGCCCGGGACTCTTCTGGCCCAACTCTTTTACTCCATGGCCTTCTTCTGGTCCAAAAATAAGTTCCGTGAAGTTTCAGGTCAATTGGACTCCGTTTGATTTTCCTTTTCTGTAACTCAAAAACAAGGAAAAAAACTGGCACTGGGCTCTAGGTTAATAGGTTAGTCCCAAAAATCATATAAAATAGCATATAAATGCATATAAAACATCCATTGATAATATAATAGCATGGAACAATCAAAAATTATAGATACGTTGGAGACGTATCAAGCATCCCCAAGCTTAATTCCTGCTCGTCCTCGAGTAGGTAAATGATAAAAACAGAATTTTTGATGTGGAATGCTACCTAATATTTATCAGTGTTCTTCTTATTGTGGCAAGAATATTCAGATCCAAAGATTCAAGAAGTTTAATATTGACATAAAAATAATACTTCAAGCATACTAACAAAGCAATCATGTCTTCTCAAAATAACATGGCCAAAGAAAGTATCCCTACAAAATCATATAGTCTGGCTATGCTTATCTTCACCACACAAAATATTTAAATCATGCACAACCCCGATGACAAGCCAAGCAATTGTTTCATACTTTTGAGTTCTCAAACTTTTTCAATCTTCACGCAATACATGAGCATGAGCCATGGACATAGCACTATAGGTGGAATAGAATGGTGGTTGTGGAGAAGACAAAAAGGAGAAGATAGTCTCACATCAACTAGGCGTATCAACGGGCTATGGAGATGCCCATCAATAGATATCAATGTGAGTGAGTAGGGATTGCCATGCAACGGATGCACTAGAGCTATAAGTGTATGAAGCTCAAAAAGAAACTAAGTGGTGTGCATCCAACTCGCTTGCTCACGAAGACCTAGGGCATTTTGAGGAAGCCCATCATTGGAATATACAAGCCAAGTTCTATAATGAAAGATTCCCACTAGTATATGAAAGTGACAACATAGGAGACTCTCTATCATGAAGATCATGGTGCTACTTTGAAGCACAAGTGTGGTAAAAGGATAGTAGCATTGCCCCTTCTCTCTTTTTCTCTCATTTTTTGTTTTTTTTGTTTTTTTTTGGGCCTTCTCCTTTTTATGGCCTCTTTTCCTTTTCTTTTTTTCGTCCGGAGTCTCATCCCGACTTGTGGGGGAATCATAGTCTCCATCATCCTTTCCTCACTGGGACAATGCTTTAATAATGATGATCATCACACTTTTTTACTTACAACTCTATACTTAGAACAAAATATGACTCTATATGAATGCCTCCGGCGGTGTAGGAGTGCAATGACTCAAGTGACATGTATGAAAGAATTATGAACGGTGGCTTTGCCACAAATACGATGTCAACTACATGATCATGCTAAGCAATATGACAATGAAGGAGGTGTCATGGATACTATCTGGAATGCTATGAATGCCATAATCAACACGGGTGTGGAAAGAATAGCGGGGTAGTCGATTATCTCTGCGGATGGGCTATGAAAAATGAAGATTGTCGTCGCGATCAGCTATTGCCTTACGTGAAGACAGTTCCCAATGCTACTGAATGTGCCGCTGTGTTTGTAGGCCGAATGGTTGATAACCCGTCCGGCGTGCTCTCCAAGCACATGTTGTCGTTCGAGTCTATATACAGAGTTTTGTCGATACATTAGTCACTCATTTCAGGAACGAACATGTACCAATCATACCATTAGCTTTTGCGGGGTCTGCCTCTTCAGCCCTCGCATTCTCGTTCGTTACGTGCCGGTTCCAGTATCTTTTCTCATCACTATTCTGTCCAAGAACAGACAATTATTCACCAACCCCTTACTATCAACCCTGCCATTTTACCAACGACGTCCTCATCTCCTTTTTTTGAGGCCGTGGTTGGTTACTTATTGCAGTTCTCCTTCGCAGTTCTCATCGCGGTGGGTGATTTTTTTTTCTTTTGATGTTAGTGCTTGTCAGCATCTGGATGATTTGTTGTGTAGCCTCAACTCTTTTACTACTTGCAGATTATCAAGAAATCCAGCCGATGTTGTTTTACCTCATCAGAGGCGTCCGACGGGAAAATCACATCGAATCCGCCCTGTCATTCTACATTGTGCCTTAGACGAGTTGTGCGCGCGACCGGGCCTACGATGATCCGTGCTCGTTTTTGCACCGACATTTGATCGTTATTATTTCCGACTTTGAGGTCCACCGTCCATCCCGTAAGGAGGATGACCTGTCTCGTGTTAAAACACATTCACCCACTGGAGCACCCTGCTTGCTAGTCTAGAGCCAGACCAAACTCCTTATCGAGATAGGTGTAAGTGCTCTTCATTCATGAACCGCGCCTTGGTGCTTAGGCTGCTTGCAGACACCTGACGATGATCCGCCGCTTGGTCACGCAAACACTACAGTCGGCTCAGAATTGCCAAGCGATGATCCAGTGGAGTCTTTTCCGCTAACGACTCTTGGATCGACAGCGCGCTTGGAGTCACGACTATTATCGTTGGGCTTAAATAGATCGTAAAAGGGGTTAATCTAGTCCACGCGGTCACCTTAAATCAGCGTGTCGCTTGACTTGTACGTAAGGTCTGCGACGCGAACGTAGTGACTCAGGCAGAGGAACAATGCGGCGATTCGTTCCAGTGTATTTGAGTTGGATCCTAGGTCCGGATTTCATGGCCTTCTCTCGCGCCGGGATACCGTTTACGGGTAGGCATGCACCAAGTGACCTGAGTGCGGGCAGACTCAGCGAAAAAGGTACATCCGGAATCGAACTTACGAAGATTGAACACCTCGGCCCCTGGGTTCAGATATCGGAAGGGTCGACTCAAAGCCCACACAGCCTGAGATAACGATCGTTTCCACACAGCAAGAGCCCATACCCAACAAACGAGATTATCCATCATGTTTGTTCAATTCCTCGTTGTGTGATGAACAAGTAGGTGCCTCTCCCAAAGTTCGAAGGAACAGTTTAATCATTAGAGATGATGGAGTGACGGGGGAACGAAAGGAATACGTTTACAGCTAACACTAACGCGGACTATCACGTCGTCCGATACTTGGCTCGTCCATAAGTACGGCAATACTGCGCCGATGGAAAGTCTGAACGAAACATTTTTAGATATGCGGCTCGAGATACGAAGTGCATTGAGATAAAAGGGTGCATTCATAACAACGCACGTTTATTAAAAGAAGCAAGAACCCTCTATAAGGGCGTGGAACGTTTGGGTGATGCTCACTCAAAGTACGGTAGATACATCCAGTATATACCAAAACATAGTCTATAGAGTACATGTTGGATACTGCGTCAGTGGCCAAGCGGCGAGGATCTTCTCATCCCAAATGCCACAGAGCACCATCGGGATAACAATACGGTATTAACAGTCTTTGAGACCTTCGCATCAAATAATAGGCGCAAGCGAACACTCCGCATTGCCGAAATCTGCCACGTAGGCAAGCAATAAATCCATGGAGTGACACGGCTATTACCTTCAATGCCAGTGACGAACCTAAATTCCGAACAGCCCGAGCACCAGCTGCATTGGTCCTCAGTCCAATTGTGGACGGCTTTCGACTCACCAAAGTACTCATGGACGGCGGCAGTGGATTGAACCTCATCTATGAGGAAACTCTTCAAAAAATGGAAATAGACTGGAACCGCATTGAGCAAAGCAGCACAACCTTCAGAGGAATCATCCCCAGTCGGAAGCACGCTGTGCTGGGAAAATCACACTAGATGTGGTATTCGGCACGGAGAACTATAGGTCCGAAGAAATTACATTCCAAGTGGCCCCGTTCAGTAGTATACCACGCCCTTTTAGGGCGGAGTTCACGATCTTCCAAGCCATACCCCATTATGGGTACATGAAGCTCAAAATGCCGGGCACAACGGAATCAATCACTCTCGCTAGTGATCCGACACAGCCCTCCGCGTGAGACCGTGTGCGAGGCATTATCAGTCCCTGTCGCCAGAATTAATTGCGCTACGCTCGCGGTGACAGGACGATGGTTGATACTTGACAGGGAGGATCCAAGGTCACTTTTAAGCCAGGTATTGAGTAGATTATTCAAATTCCAATCACCCAACGGACCCTAGAAAGACTAGACCTCCATGCGAGGCTATGTGTAAACCCGCCGTTACACCGCACTATGAGAGTGCGCGCATGAATTTTCCCTACTTCGGTGTTTGCACTAGGACATAGCTAGGGTCCGCGGTGGCAGTCGAACGTCTCAATATTAAGATTTGATTAGACGGTCAGCAGACTCTTCCGTTTCTTGAACTAAACAGCTTTTTGAACAATCATGATCAAAAATATATATGAGAATCGTTTCTATGTAGACGCTCACCCTGGACTGGTCACAAATTTTTTGATTACCAAAGAGCAAATCTGGCCCGTTGTCTACTTAGCTCGTTTAAGACTACATAGTATCCTCATAAGACTTCCTTCCCCCTCCCATGCCTTGATCTACAATTACGATGCTAGTGACAGAACGTCTGATCTTGTTCCTCGACGCATATCCGGCTACCACACAGTCAAAAAAAAGATGGAGTTCGACCCCTTGTGCGAATCCGTATTAGGGGATGTTCTCGGTAGTACTCCTATACTCCCCTTGGAATATACAAGTACTAAATTGAAGACTTTCGTCCCGTGTCTTGGTGGACTTTTTTAGTCAGTGATACGCGTCTAGTCTTTGGCGATCGGTAGCTTATCAAGTTCTACTGGTTATTAACCACGTTTATAGACCCTAACCCTATCGTCTTGTCTATATAAATCGGGCAGTTCGTAGTCCTAGCAACAACCATAACACAATCATCCATAGGCTAGCGTCTAGGATCTTGAACGACCTCCTAGTGGATTTCGGGTGATCTACTTTGAGCCTTACCATGTCATCACATCAATGATTAGCTGCAAACAGAGGTAGGTATTACCAGCTCAATCACGGAGAGGCCCGAACCTGGTAAAAACACGAAGTGTATCCTTGCTCTTGCTTTCCCATTCCGGCTAGACGCACAGTTCTGGATCTCCCCCTACCAATACTGCGGTGTACTTTTGACCTCGCCGCCCTTTGGTAATTTTCACTTGAGCGTTCCACTCTGTTTCAGGCTATGAGAGGCCGATGCCTTCTTTGCATACGGTGCAACCAACACTCAGATGGTCCAGGGGGAGACTTGTTTCTTCAAAAGCCTTAGTAGTAGAGAGGAAGATCTTCGTATCGATCGCAGCACGTTCTTTGCGCGAGGGCAATTCGTCGAGGCCAACTTGAGCGCAGATCGAAACTTCCTCCTGCCTCAAGTCAGTTATGAACTTAAGCACTACATAGGCGAATCTCTCGTAATTAGATTTTGACTTTTGGGGTCGACCTGTCTATGACATGTGCTCAATCGCATCCTATTTCGAGGGGTATTATTCTAGCTTCTGCTCGCAGTGTCATGGAGGCGCTCAAGCTAATCTCAAGGTTCGGACCACTAACGTGTTTGAGCAATGCTGCGCCGATCGAGAGAAGTGTCTGTTGGACAGGCTTAGCGATCACCATTCAGGCTTATCCCAACAACTATCAAGCGAATGCTAGGGGGGGGCCACACTCTGACAACGACCTGTGACTCCGAGGTTCGATTCCTCCCCGGACTCCACCCCACCCTGCCAATCGCATCCGATTGGCAGCCGATAATGGATCACCGCCGTGTAGAATCTCTGTAGCATTGCATTGTTGCGACATCCTGATTCTCTAAGGTCCCTCCTTATTAGGAGAGCCTGGCTCGCCTACGGTACAGCGATTGGGATGCCCAGATCGAACCTACTTTTAGAATTTAAGCCAGAGCACATCGCCCAATATCTGTGCCATAGTCACATCAACCGAGGTGCTTGACTTCAGCTCGAACATCGAGCATGGGACCGACGATGTAGGAGACGAACAGGAACCAGCTGCACCTGGCGCTGGAAGGCCACCTCGTCATATGACATATATATGGTGGACACTCCAAAAGATGGAGATGGCGATGGAACAGTGGGGGATGACGCCCCCAAGAAACAGCCAAAGCGCCGGCGTCAGCGGCGCCGCTCTAAATCCCGCCAAAGCAAAAACGGTGATTCCGGCACGGGAGATAATACTACCCCGGATAGCGCCGAAGAACACCCACCTCAGCAAGATTCGGCACAGGAAGATGGAGAAGCCAGCCCTCATGAGAGAGCGGCAGACCGAGAGGTCGAGGATGATAACTATACGCCTCCCTCCGAAGACGAGGCAAGCCTCGATGACGACGAATTCGTCATACCATCAGACCCCGCCGAACAAGAGCGTTTTAAACGCAGGCTTTTAGCCACGGCAAGCAGCCTCAAGAAAAAGCAGCAACAGCTTAAGAGCTGCCCAAGATTTGCTAGCTGACAGATGGACTGAAGTCCTTGCGGCCGAAGAGTATGAACTCGAACGCCCCTCCAAGAGTTACCCGAAGCGCAGGCCGCTACCCCGATCAAAGGAGGAAGCACCTACATCACCAGCGCATGACATGGCAGACCGGCCACCTCGCCGCGACAGAGAGGCCTCTCGGCCCTCACCCAAGCCATGCCCCGCGCGCTCAACTAAGACGGGAAATGCGCCACTGCGAACATACTGGGATAAGGCAGACAAACAAGATCGATTCGGTGCGCAGTGCGCCTTAAGCATGTGCTAATTGATCTTCAGTCGGATACAACAAATCGGCCGGCAACACAACAGACATCTCTTGAGCTGCGTAGTGTTTAGCAGTAAGAGGACGCCCGCCACCCGCTATTGCTCCGAATTGAGTAAGATCATTAACAATCCAGAGGGTTTCAACTACGCGTAACTCGTATATACCAGATCGCAAACAGACCCGAGGTATTGAGATACTGGATATTGCTTCAACATCCACATGTGCACGTTGCGATGATTCTACACGCATTCAATGAAAGAACTTTAACGTTGTCCGGCTTTCATCCTCACAAAAGTGTTCAAGGTGCGGCGAAATAAGTACAGAGCCAGGGGACCGGAATTGGTGCGTAACAGGATTCGCGAGAGTTGCAAATCGGTTCTTGGTGAGGACCTGGAAGCGATTACTTACACTCCAGCGTAATACTTGCACCACCTGGCTGTGGGTCGAGGCCGACGAGCTTTACGCCACATAATCCATAGCAGAGAGGCTTTGGAGTTGCCTATATATCATTTAATTGCTTACGACACAGTTCGCTTAACATAAAAGACCAAACTCAATGGAACGGTCTGTATATGCCGGTGATAGGGCAGTGACTAGCTTCAGCATGAGACATTAACGATTGACGTACTAGGGTTGTATTGCTCGGGCTCATTTTGATAGCTAGGAAGCGAACCATGGCGCCCTCACCGAACACTCATGACCCGCTTTTTTTGCATAGGAGAAGACTCATCTGTTGCTCCCATTTGCAACTTACTTCAAAGAACCTGGTAATTCGATACCAAGGACAAGTGGGGCACATGAATAAGCAAAACGCCGCTGTTAGTATCCCTGACTTTAAGTCCATTAGACATAATGTATACGCAGAGTCAATGCGTGCGGATTCAAGGCTCATAAATTACTCGCGTCAGCGGAAAAAGCGATTCAAAAGAATAATAGGCGCCCCACTCGTTTGGTATCCCGAAATCGATCGCTATAGTTCTGTGTCTAGACACATTGCACCCGAGGAAAGGGCGCCACCAAACGATCTAGGGGACTGGTTGCCTTGGCTTCAAGTACTGAGGACAGTAATGGCCATGCAAGGAAAGCCCTAGCGGCGACGGAGCCCAATTGCCGAACAAGTGAGAGACGTGAGCAGAAGGTGACATATCGCACAAGTGCGGTAGTTGTGCTGCAAATTATCGCAACTGCACTTCCCACAGGCGGCGGGAGAGACATGGGCTCTTGCGCTCGGCGAACTATAGGCGATGAACCACAGCTCGCGAGCACAGATTAGTTGCAAACCCATGGATCTCCTGCCGATACTTTTTGAGTGAACCGGCCATACGCCAGATTTAGCATCCGGTCTGGCGGTTCGGACCAACGCGCATTCGTTATTCTCACCCAACAGCAAGTATCGACTAAATTTGCCTCTCACAAGATCCTCTGGATAGTATAAGAAACGACAGAAGGGCGCTTGCCGAAATGCGTTTTCATCAGGATACCAGTGCGCGAAAATGCGCACGTAGTTCGTCAGATTAGTCCAGCCAGAAGAGAACACCTTTCCAATAGCATCTACAGTGTAGATCGGAGGCAAGCCACACTTGATACAGGTCAAGTGAACAACTTGCCAGTAAGGTGTTTTCGGAACTTCCACCAACGGCAACAATTGCCGGAAGCGAAGGATTTTATCTTCGAATACTATGTGCTATAAGAAAGACGCGAGCGTGTGTCATCCTTCCAACGCCTCTTTTCGTCAGACGAGAACGCATTTCGCAAATGCAATCCAATGACGTGTTGATTCATTAGCATTCTCAAGCTCATAGAAGCTAGGCCTCGAGGCAGTCCAGCATATTTCGTTCCGCAACGGAATAAGGGCCAACGAGTTCCCTTCGTAGCGGAATGAGATCATACGTGCGCATGGAACCGGCTCTCGAAGAAATCGGAATGTACAAAAGTAGCCCTCTCAGCAATTCTCCAGTCCGGCGATTAAAAAGTCCAGAGCATGCCAAGCGCGGACTCAGAGTAATCTACATAGGCACAGCTGCAGCACGCTCTGAGCACAAGCGTAGCAATGCGGCCCCAACCACCATGCTTTCGCAACATAGTCGAAACCATACCTCGCTACTAATACGCCTGAAATCACCATGGCACAGGGGAAAGGGCACAATAATGGCAGCTTCATTATTACATAGACGTAAGGAAAAATACGAGACGGAGTATATTTGGTTTGCTTAATTTATTCAGATTGCGTACCTATATCACTCCATACTCGGACGACCTGTCGGCAATTCGACTGCCGCACAAACGATGCAAGATCCAGGGAGGCAGACAAGCCATGCCGCATTATGGAACTCCCAGGTGGTCTCTGTTACGAGTATACCTGTTTTAAATACAATTCCGCGGCCTGCCCCTGGTCAGGACATACTGAATAGTCCAATATCTTTTGCTTACCGCACTATTTGTATCGTTCGGCTTTGATAAATAGCCTCTCTATAAACAATGCTAGCTTTTTGTCTATTTTTTGCATTACTCTCTTTTATATATGTTCATTAATGACATGTTGCACCCGTACACTGTGGTACGGCAAGTACGCCAGGGGCTTCAGTACCCTTTAATATGGTGTGAGAAGTCCGTACACTTTCACAAGTGCGGCACCCCGAACTTATAGCACTATATGCATCGGCTCCGAATCATGATTTGGGTCAATAGTTGGGTTTGCCCGGCTCCTATGTTTTGGTGCCTTACGTTCCGCTATATCGGCTAAGGTAGCACTAGGAGAACCACTGCGATTGTGCCCCGGTTGAGCTGGGTTAAGCACCTCAGTGGAGAAAGCTCGATATCTGAACTATCATGATGAAGGCGATCTGCATGACCTCGCTT
>NC_053022.1:472082367-472256854 GCF_003073215.2 Triticum urartu
AGGATCTTGGTTGTCCTTTAATATTACCTTGGGGTGCCTTGGGCATCCCCAAGCTTAGGCTCTTGCCACTCCTTATTCCATAGTCCATCGAATCTTTACCCAAAACTTGAAAACTTCACAACACAAAACTTAACAGAAAACTCGTAAACTCCGTTAGCGAAAGAAAACAAAACACCACTTCAAGGTACTGTAATGAACTCATTCTTTATCTATATTGGTGTTAATCCTACTATATTCCAACTTCTCTATGGTTTATAAACTCTTTTACTAGCCATATATTCATCAAAATAAGTAAATATCACTCTGTCAAAAACAGAATAGTCTGTAGTAATCTGTAACTAACGCAAACTTCTGGAACCCCAAAAATTATAAAATAAATTTTTGGACGTGAGGAATTTATCTATTAATCATCTTCAAAAAGAATTAACTAAATATCACTCTCCAAATAAAAATGGAAGCAATTCTCGTGAGCGCTAAAGTTTCTGTTTTTTAAAGCACGATCGCAAAGACTTTCCCCAAGTCTTCCCAAAGGTTCTACCTGGAACAAACACTAATTAAAACATAAAACTACATCTAAAAAGAGGCTAGATGAATGTAGCGACCCAACCTCAGACGGTCAAGTCTCTGTGCTTAAGTGTCATCCCTGGATCCGTATGCTGACACACAGTACTCGAGGATTTATAACAGAGGTAAATCACATGTATAAAGTAACATAAATACTATTACCTTAATCCAAATAGCGGAAGTAACAAGGTTGTGGATTCCCATCAACACCAGCGGCAAAGTTGAGTGTAGAAATCGTAACCCTAACGTATCACTTACTCGTCGTAAGATTCCTGCAACATGAGACGTTGCAGCCACAAAGGGTCAGTACATTGAATGTACTGGCAAATTCACACCATAGGATAATGATGAATAATAACAATCACTACATGCATATATGGCTGGTGGAGGCTGTAGGGTTAATATGTTTTGCGAAAAGCCAATTTTTCCCTACTGCAAAGGAATAAATTTTATTTAACTACAAAGTTTGTTGAAAACATTGAGAAGGTAAACCCCCTCTCAATCCCAATTAAAAGTAATCATTGACTGTTGGGGAACGTTGCAGAAAACAAAAATTTTCCTACGGTTTCACCAAGATCCATCTAGGAGTTCATCTAGCAACGAGTGATCAGATGCATCTACGTACCTTGTAGATCGCGAGCGGAAGCGTTCAAAGAACGGGGATGATGTAGTCGAACACGACGTGATTCAAATCACCGATGATCTTAGCACCGAACGGACGGTGCCTCCGCGTTCAACACACGTACAGAATGGATGACGTCTCCTCCTTTCTTGATCCAGCAAGGGGGGAAGAGAGGTTGATGAAGATCCAGCAACACGACGGCGTGGTGGTGGATGCAGGGCGTCACAGTAGCAGGGCTTCGCCTATACTGCGAGAGAGAGACGTAACGGGGAGAGAGGAAGCACCAAAGGCTGAGGTATGAAGTCCTCCCTCTCCTCAACTATATATAGGAGGGCCAAGGGGGGGTGGTGCGCAGCCTAGGAGATCCAATCTCCTAGGTGCGGCGGCCAGGGGAGGGTTTCCCTCCACCCCAAGGCACCTCGGGGTGCCTTCCACCACTTGGACTCCTCCGTGGTGGAAACCCTAGGCGCATGGGCCTAGTAGGGCAGGTGCCCTTGGCCCATATAGGCCAAGGCGCACCCCCTACAGCCCATGTGGCCCCCCCGGGACAGGTGGCCCCACCCGGTGGGCCCCCGGGACCCCTCCGGTGGTCCCGGTACAATACCGATAACCCCGAAACTTGTCCCGATGGCCGAAACAGCACTTCCTATATATAATTCTTTACCTCCGGACCATTCCGGAACTCCTCGTGACGTCCGGGATCTCATCCGGGACTCCGAACAACATTCGGATTACTGCATATACATATCTTCATAACCCTAGCGTCACCGAACCTTAAGTGTGTAGACCCTACGGGTTCGGGAGACAAGCAGACATGACTGAGACGACTCTCCGGTCAATAACCAACAGCGGGATCTGGATACCCATGATGGCTCCCACATGCTCCACGATGATCTCATAGGATGAACCACGATGTCGAGGATTAATCAACCCCGTATACAATTCCCTTTGTCAATCGGTATGTTACTTGCCCGAGACTCGATCGTCGGTATCCCAATACCTTGTTCAATCTCGTTACCGGCAAGTCACTTTACTCGTACCGTAACGCATGATCCCGTGACCAACCACTTGGTCACCTTGAGCTCATAATGATGATGCATTACCGAGTGGGCCCAGTGATACCTCTCCGTTATATGGAGTGACAAATCCCAGTCTCGATCCGTGTCAACCCAACAGACACTTTCGGACATACCTGTAATGCACCTTTATAGTCACCCAGTTACGTTGTGACGTTTGATACACCCAAAGCACTCCTACGGTATCCGGGAGTTACACGATCTCATGGTCAAAGGAAAAGATACTTGACATTGGAAAAGCTCTAGCAAACGAACTACACGATCTTTGTGCTATGCTTAGGATTGGTCTTGTCCATCACATCATTCTCCTAATGATGTGATCCTGTTATCAATGACATCCAATGTCCATAGCCAGGAAACCATGACTATCTGTTGATCAACGAGCTAGTCAACTAGAGGCTTACTAGGGACATATTATGGTCTATGTATTCACACGTGTATTTACGATTTCCGGATAATACAGTTATAGCATGAATAAAGACAATTATCATGAACAAAGAAATATAATAATAATGCTTTTATTATTGCCTCTAGGGCATATTTCCAACAGTTTTTCAAAGGTGTCATATCTGCCGGGTTAATATTATCTTTGTAGAACTTCAACTCCTCTGTTGCACAAACAGACTCGGCATAAGTGGCATCACCCTCTTCATACTCCAAGGCTATCTTCCCGTTGCTGTGTACTATGATAGTGCCCTTACGACCCGGCATCTTAATCTGCAAATAAACATAACAAGCCTGTGCCATGAATTTAGATAAGCCGGCCATCCAAACAGGGCATGATAAGGGCTCCTGATCTTGACTACTTCAAAAGTCAATGTCTCAACTCTATAATCATGATCATCGCCAAAGGCTACTTCCAAAGTTATCTTACCCACCGGGTATGCCGACTTACCGGGCACCACCCCATGAAAAACAGTAGAAGATGACTTAAGATCTTTATCAGTCAAATTCATACGACAAAAAGTATCATCGTAAAGGATATTGATGTTGATGCCTCCATCCATAAGTACCTTGGTAAACTTGTACCCTCCAACCTGAGGAGCGACTACCAAAGCCAATTGACCCGGATTATCAACCCGGGGCGGGTGATCCTCACGGCTCCATACAATAGGATGTTCAGACCATCGCAAGTATTGAGGGACTACTGGCTCAACCGCGTTCACAGCCTACTTATGAATCTCCTGGTCTCGTTTGCATGAACTCGTGGTGAATACATGGTACTGACCACTATTTAGTTGCTTCGGATTGCTCTGATAACCAGACTGTTGCTGCTGATTCCCTTGACCAGATTGCTGATTAAAACCACCTTGATTGCCTTGGCCGTGAAAACCAGAGCTTGAGCCGCCACCACCAAAGCCAGGTCTATAAGAGCCGGATCCCGAGCTGCCATGTGGGCCATGATTATTATTGAAAAAATGGAATTTCTGTACTCCCTCATGATGAAGCAATCTTTCCACGGATGACTAGCCGGCTTCTCTTGCGTACCATGCTTCGGGCAAGGCTAATTCATCATCGCCTTAAGGTTGAACTTTGGCCCGCAAAACCAGGGTACTGATGACTTCCCCTTACAACGCTAATTATTATTCTATGTATTGGTGTTAGCCACAAAGTCTGAACCACCGTTAGCTTTGCGCTTACCATTGTTACCTTGACCCACCGTATTATGCTGCTGCCCCTTGGCATTGCCGCTCTTCTTTCCCTTGCCAGCCTTCTCCTCATCAGACTCAGGGTCCTTAGTACTATCAGAATCGGCGTATTTGACGAGAGCCGCCATGAGCTCTCCCATATCATAGTAGTGGCGCTTAAGCCGCCCCAGCTTCTGCTTAAGGGGAAGGAAACGGCAATTCTTTTCGAACATCAGGATGGCTGAGCCGGCGTTGATACTGTCTGATGAGTGGATAACGGCCGAGATCTAGCGCACCCAATTGGTTGTTGACTCCCCTCACCTTGGACGCAAGAGTCTAAATCAAGAATCGGTATAGGCTGCTTGCATGTGTCTTTGAAATTTTGGATAAAACCCGTCTTCAATTCAGCCCATGACTTGATGGAGTTAGGGGGCAATCCTTTCAGCCAAGTACGAGCCGGCCCATCCAACATCATGGTGGAGTATTTAGCACACACAACATCACTAACATCCAACATCTCCATATCCATCTCATAACTCTCAATCCAGGCCTCTGGGGCTTGATCCATCGTATAATTAGGCACCTCGCGGGGGGCCTTAAAATCCTTGGGCAAGCGCTCATTACGCCAATCTGGTCCTAGAGGTCACTCCTACCTCCACAGACACCAATGGGTAAGTCGAGGATTGTTGATGAGCTGCCAACTGAGCCGCCCGCTCAGCCTCCCGACGTGCCCTACCCTGATCCACCAAATCCTGAGCATCGTTACCAGCGCGCGGCGGGTCATGCCTATGAGACTGGTTATGGTGTCGTTCACTGCTTGAAACCGCTGGCGAATCAATATGCCTGCTATAACTCCGACTTGGACGAGGGGTTGAATGTATCCGTTCACAGCTGTATGAATAAGCCGCCTGTTGAGCCACCGCTGTCTGTAGAAGCTCGCCGGCCCTCCGTATCTCCATTACAGCTGGAGACTCGTCTTCAATAGGGAGAGCCGCCAATCGCGTAGCTGCAGTAATCATATTGTCCAGAGGGTTAGAATAATGACTCGGCGGCGCCCGAATGTACTGAGGCGGAGTCAAATTCAAACGAGGCAGGTCTGCAACCCGTGGCTGAACCGTTGCTCCGGTCGCGGGTGCATCAACAACCCGGTTTACCACGGGCGGGTCACTAGTTCCTGCCCCAGGTGTGTTGAAAAGGTTCCTGGCCTCAAACTCTGTGGGTACAAGGGTATGGTGCCTCCTCCTCATAACGGCATTTCAAGAGTTCTGATACAAGGTAAGTTAGAACGACTCTACCTGTATCCGTTGTGTCTCAGCGTCCAAAGCGGCTCATTCTGTTGCCATCCTAGCATTCTCAGCATTGAATTCCTCCTTGGCTTGAGCTACCTCATCTCGAAATTTCGCAACATCCACCTTATGTTGTGCTTGATTCTCTGGTGTCACCTCCATAGCCAATAAGGTCGCCAAAGCCTCCAAGAGCTCGAATAACACTTGAGCTGGTGGGTGTGCAGAGCCGCTAACGCCAGCCGTCGCTGCAGCCATTGAACTAGAGGTCATAGATGCAGCAGTCGTTGAACCGAGCATCGGCTGCGTGCTGGCCATGAAGATCGCAACCCTGTTCGGCGGCTCATAGGGGTCCGGAATACTGTCGCCATCGGAATAGCCCCCAAACTACCGTCCTACAGTTGATACATTGAATCGGTCTCACCAGTTGAAGACTCACCATCAGAATAGATTACCGTCTCTCCCCTGGGCGCATATCCTTCCTCAAGGTCCGCCCCATGGATGAAACCAACAAAGGCATGCTTCAGGGCGGCTTGAACCTTGGCGGGTCGTGCGCGCTGAGCCATCTCGACGATGTCGATGCAGGTGTCTGGCTCAGGCTCCGACTCGCTGATCTTGCCGATGAAGACATGGATTCTGCCAAAGGGGACCCGGTACCCGTACTCGATTGAGCCGGCCTCGGGGCCCCAGCCTGCATCGTCGATGTAGAGCTTGCCGCGGCGGCTTTTAGTCATCCGGCCGACGCCGTATCCCTTGATCCCCGCAAAGTTGCCCTTCAAGAACTCGAAACCACCGTGCGCTGGCCCCACGGTGGGCGCCAACTGTCATGGACTTAACACAACAGATGCCCTAGCGAAAGGACTTACGTGTGGATCCATCACAGCTAGGTTAGCTTGAAGGGGTTAAACGGGACAAAGGACACAGAGAGTTTACCCAGGTTCGGCCCCTCTCAACGAGGTAAAATCCTACTCCTGCTTTAGGTTGTATTGCTTGGGATTCGATTAGCAGGGAGCGAATACGCTTGGCCTAGTTCTCGATGAGTTGTTTCTTGAGTTAACCCGCCGCCGGGTCACCCCTTTGTATACAGGTTGATGCCCGGTGGCTTACAGAGTCCTGGCCGGCTAATACACACTACTGCAGGATGCTGCTAACGCGGCACTACGATCAGAGACCCTTCGAGAAACTCTGTGCGATGCAATAATCGCAAACGGTGTTGTATGAAAACCGTCAGAAATGTATAAAATGTTTACGATGACGGATGCATCAAACACGGTTCAGGTTTTAGTTGCATGTGCGATGAAGGGCATACGGTTCAGTTCAATTAACTATTTGCGATGAGGAGGAACAAAAGAAAAAGGCAGCCAGATGAAGGCGTGTGCAATACACAGCATACAGTTCACTCGGATGAACTGTTTGTGATTAGGCAAGACAAAAGAAACGGTCAGCCAGATCAAGGTGTGTGTGATTGAGGGCATACGCTTCAGAAGGATTAAATGTTTGCGATTAGGCAACAGAACAGAAACGGGTCAGCCAGATCAAAGTGTCTACGATTGGTGGCATACACTTCACATGGATGAACTGTTTGCGATTAGCCACAACAAACTCAAACAGTTAGATAGATCAACGTGTGTGCGCTAGACGGGCACACACATTCTAATTAAAAGAACTGTGCGCGATGGTGCTGACATTACCTATTGCGGTGCACCCTATGGTGCAACCGCCATGTACGCGGCCAAGAAGGCGTACGTGCCCACGTTACGCCTTCCGAGAATAGTGCCGCACTTAAAACCGTCAGTAAATTTTGAGCATGCGTCCCGTCACATTCCAAATTGCAAACCTGTTCACACCGATCAAAACCTAAAGAATTTCCCACTTAGGAGCATATTACTATGCGGTTATAAATACTACTACTCCAAGATGACTGCACATTCCTCCTCAACTCCTCATCCACAAAAAGTCAAAAACAAACAAGTCATTCATCATCGTTCCCTTGCATCCGCCATGGCCAGCGTGAGTTCTGGGTCGAGAGATTGCCACCAGGGAGAGGCGAGCCTGGAAGCGGGAGCACGAGAGATGTCCCGCATCGCCGCGAAAGCAGCCAACATGTCCCGCCGCACGGCCGTAGCAACAGAGAGGCCACGCCCCGCCGCCAAAGCAGCATGGAGGACCCGTCGCGCTATCGATGCAGCAGACTGGTCCGGACGCGCCGCGGAAGCAGAAGAGATATCCTGCCATGCCGCGAATGCAGCATAGATGTCTGCCCACGCCGCGGCGGCCTGGGAAATTGCCTCGCGGGTATGTGAGGACTCTTACAGGCGCATGCGTGCCCTCGTCCTTAGGCAGATGGATCAGATCTCTAGGTGGGCGAGGTTGCAGGATGACCTGCAAGCCTCGTTTGAACAATCTACCGATGTCATCTGGCAACTAAATGAGAGCAATGCAAAGCTCCGGGCCGAGCACGACCTGCTGAGGGCGAAGATCGTCGGAAGTGCGGAGCAGCAGGAGCAGACCACTGCCTTGTTGAAGAGGATCGGCGTCATCGTCGAGAAACTTATGGACGAGAATGCCATGATGCGCATCGAGCGTAGAAGGCTGGTGGAGGAATCCGTGGATGCTCTCAACCAGCATCTTGAGGACAAGAAAGAGCTCGTCGCCGCCCGCCGCGGAGACTAGTTCCTGTTGTGGCTTCCTTCTTCTTTTGCCCTTCTGTATATCGAGCGTTGCCGCATGTGGCTTTTTTAATAATGTTTATAAATATGTAAGACAATTATTATCCAATGTCATCGTCCTTATATTCATCATGCTTGCTATAAGTCGCAGTCGATGCTATATAGGTCCGTCGGATCTTACATAAAGATCCGTGCAAAACTTTCTTTTCAGATTTTCATTTTTCTCTCTTAAATCTCAGTCCAGTGAGACATATAGCAAAGTTGTAGAACAGGTGCTCGGGCGCCATTAATGGAGACGTTGGGAGGGAGGTGCGCGGCCGGTAGCGATCAAAAGGGCTCTCCTCCCGATGAGCACGCGCAGGGGTCTGATCGCACGCCTCCCGTACTCAAATAGCTACCCTGCACCGCACCTCCTAGCCAATAAAAAAAGGGGTGCGTGGCTGCACGTAATTGGTAAGTCGAACGCCCACGGTTTCAATAATACTTGCGTTTCCGATTTGTAACATGACAGCACTTGTTCCAAAGTGACATTGTTGATTGTTAATGTGTGCGCCTTCACAAATCGGACCGAAAAATTACCACAGCATGTTGGTGCCATGTCATGAGACCATGCCAAGTTTCATGATTTTTAGGCGTGTTTTGGAATTACATGAATTAAAAAAGCAAGTTTATCAATCTTTTCGGCCGAGCCATCACGCCCAGATGTTTGAATTTCACTCCAATCTCTTGAATGGGACCTAGAAATTCACCTAAGGACACACATGTGATTTTTCAAACAACTTTGGTGCACTGGAGCCTGTGCTTGTAGTTCAAATTTGAATTATGCACATTAAATGCCCAAAAACTCGATTAATGTATAAAAAAGGCCAAACGAACCCGGAATAATTCCAAAATTTAGCACGGTGCTTCTATTTGGTCTAATCTGGCTGTGTAAAAAAATTAAGGCGGGAGAAGGCAGTGTATGTATGTCGTTTCGCACACGGAGGTGACACGTTCCCTCTCGGAACCACGAGCCTTCTTGAGGGAAGCTCCGGTTTGCAAGAAGCCTACACCAAAACTTGTCCCAATTCGGCCAAAAAAATTACCGCGGCATGTTGGTACCATGTCTTGAGACCATGCCAAGTTTCATGATTTTCAGGCGAGGTTTGGAATTGCGGGAATTAAAAAACCAAGTTTCTCAATCTTTCCGGTCGAGCCACGACGCCCAGATGTTTGAATTTCACTCCCATCTCTTGCATGGGACCTAGAAATTCACCCAAGGTTATCAATCCAATATGAGAACCAAGCAACACTATGTAAATAGCACCTGCACACAAAAAACAAATACTTGCAATCCAACGCGTAAAGGGGTTGTCAATCCCTCAACGCTATTGAGATAGATTAAATTGCATGAGATTTGATAAATAGATCTAACTAAAACACAAAATAAAATAAATAAATAAATAAAAGTAAATTGCAGCAAGGTATTTTTAGTTTTAATATATGATAGAAGATAGACCCGGGGGCCATTGTTTTCACTAGAGGTTTCTCGCGAGAAAATAGCATACAGTGGGTAAACAAATTACTGTTGGGCAACTAACAGAAAAGCAAATAAATATGATGATATACAAGACAATGATCATGTATATAGGTATCACGTCCAAGATTAGTAGACCCAAACGATTCTGCATGTACTACTATTACTCCACACATCGACCGCTATCTAGCATGCATCTAGTGTATTAAGTTCATGGAAAAACAGAGTAATATGCATTAGGCAAGATAACATGATGTAGCCGAGATAAACTCATGTATGAATAAACCCCATCTTTTTATCCTTAATAGCAATGATACATGCATGTCATGTCTCCTTCTGTCACTAAGATTGAGCACCGCAATATCGAACCCATCACAAAACACCTCTTCCCATGGCAAGATAAATCAATCTAGTTGGCCAAACCAAACCAATAAATCGGAGAAGAAATGCGAGGCTATAACAATCATGGATAGATCTGATCATAAACTCACAATTCATCGGATCCCAACAAACACACCGCAAAAAGAGTTACATCGAATAGATCTCCAAGAACATTAAGGAGAACATTGTATTGAAGATCAAAAAGAAAGAAGAAGCCATCTAGCTACTAACTACGAACCTGTAGGTCTATGGTAAACTACTCACGCATCATCGGACGAGCAACAAGGATGATGAACAACCCCTTTGTGATTGTTGCCCCCTCTGGCAAAGTGCCGGAAAAGGCCTCTAGATTGGATCTCGTGGTTTTGGAACTTGTGGCGGTGAAAAAAGTATTTCGTCGACTCCCCTAGAGTTTTTGGAATTTAGAGTATTTATAGAGGCAGACGTAGGTCAAGACACTGCCTGTGGGCCCCACAACCCATCAGGGCAAGCCAGGGACTCCTAGTGTGCCCTGGTGTCTAGTGGGCCCCACCTTCATCTTCTCGTGTACTCTAGAAGCTTCCAGAGTCTCTTATCACCAGAAAAAAATCTCCAAAAAGTTTCATGGCATTTGGACTTCATTTGGTATTGATATTCTGCAAAGTAAAAAACAAGAAAAAAATAGCAACTGGCACTGGGCACTAGGTTAATAGGTTAGTCCCAAAAAATGATATAAAGTTGCTAGTAAATGTATATAAAACATCCAATATTGATACTTTAATAACATGGAACAGTAAAAAATTATAGATACGTTGGAGACGTATTAAGCATCCCCTAGCTTAATTCCTGCTCGTCCTCGAGTAGGTAAATGATAAAAACAGATTTTTTAATGTGGAATGCTACCTATCATATTCATCACATATTGTTTTATTTTGTAGCATGGACATTTGGACTTTAAGTGATTCAAAGCAATAGTCTATAATTTGGCATGAAGACATCAATACTCAAGCATATCAACAAGCAACCATGCCTTTCAAAATATTAACGCTAAAGAAAGCTATTCCTAACCCATTATGCTCAATCATTGATCCATTCATGAAACACACTCAAATATTAGATACATCCAATGCACAAGTATGACAATAGTGTTCCCTAGTTGGTGCTTTATAAGAGAAGATGAAGACTCAAAAAATATATAAATTGCATAAAACTCCCTCCGTCTAGAAATACTCATCGGAGAAATGGATGTATCTAGACATATTTTAGTTCTAGATACATACATTTTTTATCAATTTCTCTAACAAGTATTTTCGGATGGAGGGAGTAGTAAATAGATAGGCCTTTCGCAGAGGGAAGCAGAGATTTGTAGAGGTGCTAGAGCTCATAGCTTAAATTGAGAGATAAAATTGTTTTGAGAGGCATGCTTTCCCTGTCGACAAAAACGACTGAGAATTCTCAATATCTTCCATGCTAGGCGGTTCCCAAACATAAAATTAAGTTTATTTTCTTTTCCACCATTCTTTCACAATCCATAGCTAGCCGTATCCACGGGTGCCTTCCATACCAATACTTTCCAAGGAATTTATTATGAACAACATATACGATTTTTTTCATTTCGGTACTGGACATCCCTATTACCTACCACACTCTCGTGCAATGACAAGTGAATAAACACTCATCTTGAGAATAACATGCCTAGCATGGAAAATATTGGCCACCCCGTGCCACTTCATGCGCGCTACAGGCACACAAAAAGGAAATTCATTTTGAAAATTAGAGTTAGCACATACAAATTTTCTTGGAACAACATGGAAATACCGCATATAGGTAGGTATGGTGGACTCATTTGGCACAACTTGGTTTAGGATTTGGATGCACAAGCAGTATTCCTGCTTAGTACAAGGGAAGGCTAGCAAATAGATTGAGAAGCAACCAACCAAAAAACGAAAACGGTCATAAACGAGCATTGAACATAACTAACACCGAATAAGTAGGATGTAACTTCGTTGCATAACTATTGACTTTCGTTCTTGCATAGGGAATGACCAACCTTAACACCAATATTCTTACTAAAGCATAATTACTCACCAACAGGACTGACATATTACTATCTCCATATCACAAAACTATTGCAAGGAATCAAGTTTATAAATCCAATGATCTTCATGAAGTTTTTATTATATCCCTCTTGGATATCTATCACCTTGGGGCCAAATTCATATCTTAAGGAAATTACCATTGCTAATAACAAGCTCTCAAATAAGTTTAAGTGAAGCACGAGAGCACATTTCGTCAAAAAAAATTCTAACTCTCAAATTAATATAAGCGAAGCATGAGAGCATATTTCTTCAAAATTTTACTACTCTCAAAGTGATCTAAGTGAAGCATGAGAGCATTTCTTCACAAATTAAACCGCCACTGTGCTCAAAAAGATATAATTGAAGTACTGGAGCAATTCCTTAGCTCAAAAAATTTAAGTGAAGCACAAACAGCAATTCTAACAAATCATAGCATCATTATGGCTCTCTCAAATAGGTGTGTCCAACAAGGATGATTATGACAAACTTAAAAGCAAAACAAGCAAAAACTCATATAATACAAGACACTCCAAGCAAGACTCATGATATGTGACGAATAAAAATATAGCTCTAAATAAAATTACCGATGGTCATTAGAAGAAAGAGGGGATGCCTTCTGGGGCATCCCCAAGCTTAGTTGCTTGGTACTCCTTGAATATTACCTTGGGGTGCCATGGGTATCCCAAAGCTTAGGCTCTTCTCACTTTGTATTCCTTTATTCATCATGATCTCACCCAAAACTTGAAAACTTCAATCACACAAAATTTAACAAAACCTTCGTGAGATCTGTTAGTATAATAAAGCAAATCACCACCTTAAGTAATGTTGCAAACCCAATCATATTTTGTTATTGCATTATACCTACTGTATTATAACTTTACCATGGCTTATACCCCCCCCCCCCGATACAATCCATAGATTCATCAAAATAAGCAAACAATGCAACGAAAATAGAATCTGTCAAAAATAGAACAGTCTGTAGTAATCTGAATTTTAACCATACTTCCATAGCTATAAAAATTCTGAAAAATTAGGACAATATGGGAAATTTGTATATCAATTATTTATAAAAAATCAGAATTTTTTGTCGCTCCAGTCAGTTTTAAGAATTCTGCTACTGGACGCAAAAGTTTCTGTTAATGCATAGAATCAAAGCAACTATCACCCAAACCATCCTAAAGGATTTACTTGGCACAAACACTAATTAAAACATAAAACACTATCATTATAGAAGCATAATTGTGTATTTATTAAAGAATAGAAAATAAACAAAAAAATGTAAAGAATAACTATATGGTTGCCTCACAACAAGCGTTATTGTTTTACACCCCTAGCTAGGTGAGGGAGTCCTGGATTAGGGGGTCTCCGGACAGCCGGACTATCTCCATTGGCCGGACTGTTAGACTATGAAGATACAAGATTCAAGACTTTATCTCGTGTCCGGATGGGACTCTACTTGGCGTGGAAGGCAAGCTGGGCAATACGTATATGGATATCTCCTCCTTTGTAACCGACCTTGTGTAACCCTAACCCTCTTCAGTGTCTATATAAACCAAAGGGTTTTAGTCCGTAGGACAACAATCACAACATACAATCATATTGTAGGCTAGCTTCTAGGGTTTAGCCTCTCTGATCTCGTGGTAGATCTACTCTTGTAACACCCATATCTTCAATATTAATCAAGCAGGACGTAGGGTTTTACCTCCATCAAGAGGGCCCAAACCTGGGTAAAACTTCGTGTCCCTTGCCTCCTGTTACCATCCGGCCTAGACGCACAGTTCGGGACCCCCTACCCGAGATCCGCCGGTTTTGACACCGACATTGGTGCTTTCATTGAGAGTTCCTCTGTGTCGTCGCTGTCAGGCTTGATGGCTCCTACTATCATCGATAGTGATGCGGTTCAGGGTGAGACTTTTTTCCCCGGACAGATCTTTGTATTCGGCGGCTTTGCACTGCGGGCTAATTCGCTTGGCCATCTAGAGTAGATCGAAAGCTACACCCCTGGCCATCAGGTCAGATTTGGATGTTTGAATTACATGGCAAACATCCGTGGGGACTTGATCTTCGACGGATTCGAGCCACAGCCGGGCGCGCCGCACTGTCGCGATGGGTATGACCTAGCTCTGCCATCGGACGGTACCCCAGAGGCCGCGCCCGCATCAGCTCCGGCCCTTAGCTCGGAGCCAGTTGCGCCAATCGAGGACGGGTGGCTAGACATCGCCTCAGGGGCTGCAGTCTCGACGGCGATCGAGCCAAACACCAGCATAATCCTCTGCGCAGCCCGTGACTCCAAGGTGTCGGACTCTCCTTCGGACCCCGAACCATCTGTGCCCCTGCCAATCGAATCCGATTAGGCGCCGATCATGGAATTCACCGATGCGGACATCTTTCAGCACTCGCCCTTCGGCAACATTCTGAATTCACTAAGGTCTCTCTCTTTGTCAGGAGAGCCCTGGCCGGATTATGGCCAACAGGACTGGGATGCGGACGACGAAGAAATTCGACGCCCACCCACCACCCACTTTGTAGCCACTGTCGATGATTTAACCGACATGCTTGACTTCGACTCCGAAGACATCGACGGTATGGACGATGATGTAGGAGACGAACATGAACCAGCACCTATAGGGCACTGGAAAGCCACCTCGTCGTATGACATATACATGGTGGATACACCCAATGAAGGCAACGGCGACGAGATAGCGGAGGATGACCCCTCCAAGTAGCAACCCAAGCGCCGACGTCAGTGGCGCCGCTCTAAGTCCCACCAAAGCAAAAGTGGTGATACCGGCACAGGAGATAATAACACTCCGGATAGCGCCGAAGACAACAAAAATCCCCTCCAGCAAGAGTTAGATCAGGAGGATGAAGGAGCCAGCTCTCCTAAGAGAGCGGCTAGCGGAGAGGAGGAGGATGACAATTACATGCCCCCCTCCAAAGACGAGGCAAGCCTCGGCGACGATGAATTCACCGTACCAGAGGATCCCGTTGAACAAGAGCGCTTCAAGCGCAGGCTTATGGCCACGACAAATAGCCTGAAGAAAAAGCAGCAGCTTCAAGCTGATCAAGACCTGATAGCTGACAAATGGACTGAAGTCCTCGCGGCCGAGGAATATAAACTCGATCATCCCTCCAAGAGTTACCCAAGGCGCAGATTACTACCCCGACTGGAAGAAGAAGCGTATGATACGGCTGATCGGCCACCTCACGGCCGCGATAGAGAGGCATTCCAGCCAAAAGCTCAGCCTCCACCCCAACGCCATCCAAATAAAAAGGCATGGGGAGATACGCCAGACCTGCGAGACATATTGGAGGACAAAGCAAAGCATTCAAGATCGATCTATGGATCACGAGGGTGCACCACTCTATGAGACGGTAAACATCACGCCGGATACAGTAAAATCAAATCTGGCCGGGCCGAACACAGCGGGCAGGACCCATACGAGTTGCGTCGCGATATAGCCCAATACAGAGGCGCCACACACCCCTTATGCTTCACAGACGAAGTAATGGAACATCAATTCCCAGAAGGTTTCAAACCTGTAAACATTGAATCATATGACGGCACAACAGATCCCGCGGTATGGATTGAGGACTTCCTCCTCCACATCCACATGGTCCGCGGTGATGACTTACATGCCATCAAATACCTCCCACTAAAACTCAAAGGACCAGTGCGGCAGTGGCTTAATAGCTTGCCAACAGACTCCATTAGCTGTTGGGAAGATCTGGAAGCCGCATTCCTTGACAACTTTCAGGGCACTTATGTGCGACCACCAGACGCCGATGACTTGAGCCACATAATTTAGCAGCCAGAAGAGTCGGCCAGGCAATTCTGGACTCAGTTCCTTACAAAAAAATCAAATCGTTGACTGTCCGGATGCGGAGGCCTTAGCGGCTTTCAAGCACAACATCTGAGACGAGTGGCTAGCCTGGCACCTTGGTCAGGAAAAGCCGAAATCTATGGCAGCCCTCACGACGCTCATGACCCACTTTTGTGCGGGAGAAGACAGCTGGTTGGATCGCAGTAACAACATATCATAGAACCATGGTACCTCAGATACCAAGGACGGCAACAGCAGGTCACGTCGCAATAAGCATAAGCGCCGCATTAACGGCGAAAGTACTGAGGATACGGCAGTCAATGCCAGATTCAAAGGCTCTAAACCCGGTTAGCGGAAAAAGCCATTCAAGCAAAGTACGCCGGGTCCGTCCAGCTTGGACCGTATACTCGATCGCTCGTGTCAAATACACGGCACCCCAGACAAGCCAGCCAATCACACCAACAGGGATTGTTGGGTGTTCAAGCAGGCCGGCAAGTTAATTGCCGAAAACAAGGACAAGGGGCCGCATAACAATGACGAGGAAGAACCCCGGCAGCCGCACACTGGAGCACAGAAGAGGTTTCCCCCGCAAGTGCAGACGGTGAACATGATATACGCAACCAACATCCCCAAGAGGGAGCGGAAGCGTGCGCTCAGGGACGTATATGCGTTGGAGCCAGTCGCCCCAAAGTTCAACCCTTGGTCCTCCTGTCCGATCACCTTCGATCGTAGGGACCACCCCACTAGTATCCGTCACGGCGGATTCGCCGCACTGGTCCTAGACCCAATCATCGACGGATTTCACCTCACTCGAGTCCTTATGGATGGCGGCAGTAGCCTGAACCTGCTTTATCAGGACACAGTGTGCAAAATGGGTATAGACCCCTCAAGGATCAAACCCACAAACACGACCTTTAAGGGCGTCATTCCAGGCGTAGAGGCCCACTTCACAGGCTTAATTACACTGGAAGTGGTCTTCGGATCCCCGGATAACTTCCGAAGCGAAGAGTTAATCTTCAATATAGTCCCGTTCCGCAGTGGTTATCACGCGCTGCTCGGACGAACCGCATTCGCTAGATTCAATGCGGTACCACATTATGCATACCTCAAGCTCAAGATGCCAGGACCTCGCAGAGTTATTACAGTCAATGGAAACACAGAGTGCTCTCTCTGAACAGAGGAGCACATCGCAGCCCTCGCAGCAGAAGCGCAAAGCAGCCTCTCAAGGCAATCTACCAGTTCGGCGTTTCAAAGCCCGGATACCTTCAAGCGCGCTTGGGGCAATCGGCAAACAGACCGCCTGGCGCGATCTGAGCTCGCGTAGCAACACGACGGCCACCCCAATCCCAGCCCAACGGCGTTGTTCGTGCCGCACGTACATAATTACGCATTAAAAATACCATGGGCACAGATGGGGAGGGGGAGGCACAACTACGGCATGCCCCAAAACGCGGCCTAAACTGCACGAGGGGCTTCCTGTTTGGTTATTTTTATTTTTTATTTCAGGACTTCAATCTCTGGAAACACTGTCCGGCACCTCTATTGCCGAACACATGATACAGCAACCAAGGAGGCCGACAACTACAGAATTCCCAGGTGGATTACAGATTTCATATAATTCCTCAGCTCGCCCTTGGAAGGGACATAGTCCTACTCTTTTGCTTATTACACTATCTGTATCACTCTGCTTTAATGCAATTTTTTAATATATGCATGACATTACGACTATTATCGCATTTTTGTTATATGTATACATATCTATGTGTTCATTAATGACGCCTAGCAACCGTACACTCTGGTACGGCCAATGCACCAGGGGCTTACGTACCCACAATATGGTGTGAAAAGTCCGAACACTTTCACAAGTGTGGCACCCTAAACTTATAGCATTATATGCATCAGCTCCGAATCATGTCTTTGGTCAAATGTTGGGTTTGCCCGGCTCCTATGTTTTGGTACCTTACGTTCCGCTCTATCGGCTAAGGTAGCGCTAGGAGAACTACTGCGATTATGCCCCGGTTCTGTCAGGCCGAGCACCTCAGTAGAGAAAGCTAAAACTGACTGTCATGATAAGGCGAGAGACTGGTGGCTGTTCGGCGAGGTTTTTCGAGTCCCTAAAGACTTATGCCGCTTAGGGCGAGGGGCCGGCTCCGTCCGGCTTATAGGCGTGTATCGCGCCCCGAATTCGGCCTTTCGAATACCAGGGGCTTCGCCGAAATTTAAAATTATAGAATTCTATGGCTAAGTGAGAGTGATAAAGCATTATTAGTCCAGTTGCCTTGTTCGTTGTGCTGAGCACCTCCCTCGAAGGATCCAAACATGGGAACAAGAGTGCTCAGGTTTATCCTGAACACCCCGGCACTTGTGGCATGGGGGCAGAAGCTGAGGACTAGCCATCTCTCAGATTGGATAAACAGCCAAACAGAAGGTAATATTTTAAATTCACACAAGCGTTGCATAGCGAATACGATACAAGTTTTCATACACACAGGACAAAACGAGCAAGTCTCATTCAAATATTACATTTTGCGAACACTCATCCACGATAAGACGGGCGCCCGGCAGAACACCCTCGTAGTACATCTCGGGGTGGCGATGCTCCTTGCCCTCCGGCGGCCCCTCCTTGATCAGCTTCACGGCGTCTAGCTTGACCCACTGTGTTTTTACACGGGCGAAGGCCCGGCGTGCACCTTCAATGCAGACGGATCGCTTGATGACCTCCAGCCGTGGGCAGGCATCCACAAGCCGCCTCACCAGGCCAAAGAAGCTGTTCGGAAGGGCATCGCCAGGCCACAACCGGACTATGAAGCCCCTCATGGCCTGATCGGCCGCCTTATGTAGCTCGGCCATCTGCTTCAGCTGGTCACTCATCGGCACCGGATGTTCGGCCTCAGCATACTGAGACCAGAACAGCTTCTCCGTCGAGCTGCCGTCCTCGGCCTGGTAAAATTGTGCGGCATCGGACACACTGTGGGGTAAATCTGCGAATGCTCCTAAAGAGCTCCGGATCCAGGTAAGTAATTGATAATTTACTTTTACATGCTTGCTTTGCATATAGAAAGCCTTACCCGCTGCTATCTTCTTTATCGCGTCAATCTCCTGAAGGGCCTTCTGGGCCTCGGCCTTGGCACTCTTCGCGCTCTCACGGGCCGCGGCAAGCTCAGACTCTCGCGTCTTCAAGTCAAGCTCCAATGCCTCGTGCTTTGTCGCGAGAGCCTGGATCTCTTGCTGCACCTCGCCCACCCGAGCCTCGTGCCTCTCTCGCTCAGTGCGCTCCTGGGCCGCCTTCTCTTCGGCCTGGGACAGCGCTTGCTTCAGGGTCGCCACCTCGGTCGTGGCCCCTGGCAAACATACAATGATCCTGTCATTTAGCAATCGCATCCTTTTTCTCATCTATAGACGAGGTATTACTTACCCTTGTTCTCCTCGAGTTGCCTCTTAGCGAGGCCGAGCTCTTTCTGGGACCCCTCGAGGGCCTCCTTCAGTACAGCGACCTCCGCAGTTAGTGCGGCGGACGCCAGCAGCGAAGCCTGCATATGCATATTGACATACTTATATTAGACTCCTGCGATATTATTTGATCCTCTGTTCGGCTTTTCTTTGTGAACACTGAACAAAGCATCAGGGGCTACTTTCTATGCGGTAATATTTCTACTACATTTTAAAACACTTACCTCGAAGCCTCTTAGAAGGCTAGTACAGGCTTCAGTCAATCCGCTCTTGGCGGACTGAACCTTCTGGATCATTGCACTCATCATAGTACGGTGCTCCTCCTCGATGGAAGCGCTGCAAAGCGCTTCCAACATAGTGTCCGGCGCCTCTGGATGGACAGAGGTCACCGACACAGGCGTCTCACCCCCCTTAGAAGGGGACCGCCTACCCGAGCTCGGAGCCGTTGGAGGGTCCGGCGCGGTGTTCGGCTGAGGGCCGAACTCGGCGCTCTCATGGACCTCGTCCCCTTTGCTTCCGGAGTCTGGAAGGTCACCTTGAGGCGCCTCCGGGACTGTCCCCCCTCAATCCGGTGCCTCTTGAGACAGCACCTCGGTGTCGTCGGCTGGATGAGGGGAGGTGGCGGTCGGGACTGGATCGCTATCCATGTCCGACGAGCCCAGGGAGCCGTCCGAGGATACCTCGATATTGGCTCAGGGTGGCCTGCACAATTGAGTTCAGCGTTAGGGAAAGCAATGCAACAAAGGAATCCTATGGGTTACTTTGGTTTCCGAATACTTACGATCTCCCCTGGGGCTTGGCCCTGGGCAACCACTCGTCTTCACTTTCGTCGGCGGCGGTAGAGCTGTCCGGAAGGAGCGTCCTTCCCTTCTTGGACCCTCCGGCCTCCCCAGTTGGGGTGGCCTTCCTTTTCTTGTCTCCCCCAGTCGGTGGGGGAGCCTCTTCTTCCTCTTCCTCGTCTTCGGGGGAAGAGTGCGCCGTAGACTCATCGGATGGTGAGTCCGACGACGCCTGGCGTCGGGAACTCTTTCGAGCTCCCTTGGCCTTCTGGGTCTTCTCCGGCACCTTATAAGGGGCCGGAGTCAACATCTTCGCCAGAAGGGCGTCTGCAGGGCCTTCGGGCAAGGGAGCCGGACAGTCGATTTGTCCGGCCATTTTCTGCCAGTCCTGTTAACGGCATGGGAGTTTAGATCCCGCATAGAATCAATCTATATAGAAAACAAGTATCCTGTGAAAGGTAAAACAACTTACCGCACTGGCGTGGCGCTTTGCGCTGAATCCGCGATCCTCAGTAATGGGGGGAGGGACCGCGGCGCCCTTGAACAGCACCCTCCAGGCATCTTCATGAGTCGTGTCAAAGAGCCTGTTCAGAGTTCGGTGCTGCGCCGGATTGAACTCCCACAAGGTAAACTCCCGTTGTTGGCACGGGAGTATCCGGCGGACGAGCATAACCTGGACTATGTTGACAAGCTTGAGCTTCTTATCCACCATGTTCTGAATACATGACTGGAGTCCGGTCAGCTCTTTTGAATTACCCCAGGACAGGCCCTTCTCTTTCCAGGAGGTGAGCCGCATGGGGATGCCAGATCGAAACTCGGGGGCCGCTACCCATGCGGGTCGCGCGGCTCAGTGATATAGAACCACCCCGATTGCCACCCCTTTATGGTGTCCACGAAGGTGCCCTCGAGCCATGTGATGTTGGGCATCTTGCCCACCATGGCGCCTCCGCACTCCGCCTGGCGGCCGCTCACTACCTTCGGCTTGACATTGAAGGTCTTCAGCCATAAGCCGAAGTGGGGCTTGATGTGGAGGAAGGCCTCGCACACGACGATGAACGCCGAGATGTTGAGGATGAAGTTCGGGGCCAGATCGTGGAAATCCAGGCCATAATAAAACATAAGCCCCCGGACGAAGGGATGGAGAGGGAATCCCAGTCCGCGAAGGAAATGTGTGAGGAATACCACCCTCTCATGGGGCTCGGGGGTGGGGATGAGTTGGCCCTCATCTGGGAGCCGGTGCGCGATATCGTCGGGCAGGTATCCGGCTCTCCTCAGTTTCTTGACGTCTCCCTCTGTGACGGAGGAGACCATCCACTTGCCTCCCGCTCCAGACATGGTTGGAGAAGGTTGAGATGGAAGTGAGGACTTGGGCGCTAGAGCTCGAGTGTGCGGGAGCGGATGAGCAGAGGAGGAAGAAGGCATGGATAGAAAGGTGAATCCTTATCCCTTTATATGGGTGGACAAAATTAAACGTCCCCACTTGCCTGGTAAAACTCGCTTATCCCCCAAGCGCCGCAATTGATGGCGCGGTTGGGTTACCCACGCCCGTATTGATGAGAATCCCATAATAAGGGGACACGATCTCTGCTTTGACAAGACGTGTCAAAAAACTGCCTCGCATTATGTGCGGGGCTGGTTAAAAGAAACGGTTTGAATAATCACCGGGCCATGACGTAACGTCATGTTGCCAAAACAAGCTAGCGGATTAGATCTACGAAAACTATTCTCTCTACGGTGAAATGTGGGACTTATTTTGCAGGGTCGGACACTATCCTCGTATTCAAATTCTTCTGTGATGTATTCGGAGAAGGAACCCGCCTTGCAATGTCGAAGACAACTGCGCGCCGGACTCATCGTCATTGAAGCCTGGTTCAAGGGCTACTGAGGGAGTCCTGGATTAGGGGGTCTCCGGACAGCCGGACTATCTCCATTGGCCGGACTGTTAGACTATGAAGATACAAGATTGAAGACTTCGTCTCGTGTCCGGATGGGACTCTACTTGGCGTGGAAGGCAAGCTAGGCAATACGTATATGGATATCTCCTCCTTTGTAACCGACCTTGTGTAACCCTAACCCTCTTCGGTGTCTATATAAACCAAAGGGTTTTAGTCCGCAGGACAACAATCACAATATACAATCATACCGTAGGCTAGCTTCTAGGGTTTAGCCTCTCTGATCTCGTGGTAGATCTACTCTTGTAACACCCATATCTTCAATATTAATCAAGCAGGACGTAGGGTTTTACCTCCATCAAGAGGGCCCGAACCTGGGTAAAACTTCGTGTCCCTTGCCTCATGTTACCATCCGGCCTAGACGCACAGTTCGGGACCCCCTACCCGAGATCCGCCGGTTTTGACACCGACACTAGGCATAATGCAAAGATTCAAGTGTTGTCATCTTTGGTTTTTTCTCCGTAGGTTAACCTCATGATTGACTCATATGGTGGCTTAATTCTAGTTCTAGGGAAGTGTTCCATACCCTTCCTTAATGGAAACTGAAATTTAATATTCCCTTCTTTCATGTCAATCACGGCACCTATAGTTCGTAAAAACGGTCTACCAAGTATTATGGGACAAGACAGATTGCAATCAATATCAAGTACAATAAAACCTATGGGCACATAATTCCTATTTGCAAGAATAAGAACATCATTAATTCTTCCCAAATGACTTTTAGTTTTAAAATCCGCCAAGTATAAATTAAGAGAACATTCCTCCTGGGCGCGCCATGCTGTCCTGCCATCTCCTCGTCTGTCGTCTGGACTCCCCTTGAAGCTTCTAGGGTCCCTCTTGCTCCAGAGAAAATCGTCAAAAAGTTTCGTTACGTTTGGACTTTGTTTGGAAGGGATTTTCTATAAAAACCAAAACATGTAGAAAACAACAACTGGCACTTGGCACCAGGTTAATAGGTTAGTTCCCAACAATGATGTATAATGGCATATAAAGCATACAAGTTTCATAATATAATAGCATGAAACAATAAAAAATTATAGATACGTTGGAGATGTATCACATACCTACCCACGAATTGAATAAGATCCCTCAAGTAAGTCGTCATCAGTGGAAAGCAATAAAAGTTGCCTCTAAACATGTATGCTCTTTTATTGTAAGGGAAACAAGCTTTATACGAACTTATGATGGTAACGCTATAAAAGCGACAAACTGCTCAATAAAGGTTGCTAACACAAGGGGCAATATAAAGTGACATTCCTTTACATTAAGAGCTTACACATCCAAAATAAAAGTGCATGACAACCTCTACTTCCCTCTGCGAAGGGCCTCTCTTTCAATGTTTAATCTTTACTTTCATACAAGAGTAAAAAATATTTACTCCTATTCCAATCTCAATTATTCTCCACTTGGCAAGCATCATATGGCAGGGAAGATCCAGACATATATATCCAGTTGAATATATGTAGTCATGAGTTATTATTGTTGACATTATCCCTGAGATAAATCAGTTGGGAGGTGAAACACTAAACCCCCATGTCCCTTTGTGTTTGATTGAAACAGTTTGTTCTAAAAATTTGCTTTGAGTGCCAGCAATCATGGAAGACTATATGATAGTTGAGTATGTGAAGTTTACTAAACTGAAAGCTCTTACATAGACCCTTCTTGAAAACATGATGAATTGAAATTTTTTGATGACTGAGAACATAGTTTGTTAGTTTTCAAGAAAGTGTATTGTTTATACTTTAGCTTGTGAATGAATTATTACTAGTTCATGAGAAGTTTTATGATTTATAGTTGCTGCTATAATAATGATCATGATGCTACCATGTCCATATTTTGTTTTATCGACACCTCTCTCTCTCTCTCTAAACCCGCGGTCATGATTATCGAGCTCGATATTCGCTTGAGGGAAAGTGGAGTCTTAAGCTTGGTGGAGTTGATATGTCCATTTTGCATCATGTTTTCCTACTATTATTTTATTGTCTTGAAGTTATATTTCACTTTTTGATGCAATTCTAATGTTTTCTCTCTCTTAAATTTCAACGGCAGATGGAATTCTAGACCAGACAAGAGCTATAATGGAGATAGCTATTCTTTGTAGCTCCAAATGACCTGAAAACGCACTGAGAATTATTTCAAAATATATAAAAACACTGGAAGTAAATATACCAGAGGGAACCCAAGCTTAGGTGGCACCCCCTTGTGGCGCGCCATGAGAGCTTGTGGGGTCCACTGAATGCCTCTGAAGTCCATCTCCTACTATATGAAGCCATTCCCTAGAAAAAAATCAAAAGAAGACTTTCAGGATGAAGCGTCACCTTCCCAAGGCGGAACTTGGCTAGGAGATATTTCCCTCCCGAAGGGGGAAATCAAAGCCATTGTCATCACCAATGTTCCTCTCATCGTGGGAGGACTCATCTCTAGCAACACCTTCATCGGCATATCATCTCCAAACCCTAGTTCATCTCTTGTATTCAATCTTTGTCACAAACCTCTGATTGGTACCTCTGGTTGCTAGTAGTGTTGATTACATCTTGTAGTTGATGCTAATTGCTTTACTTGGTGGAAGATTATTTGTTCAGATTGTTAATCATATATTTTATCTCCTCTAATCATGAACATGGATATGATTTTGTGAGTAGTTCCATTTGTTCTTGAGGACACGGGAGAAGTCTTTTCATAAGTAATCATGTGAAGGTGGTTTTCGTTCAATGTTTGGATGATCTGTTATGTTGTTCTTCCTCTAGTGGTGTCGTGTGAACGTTGAATACATGATAAATTACCATGTTTGGGCCTAGGGGAAGGCATTGTGGGATTAATAAGTAGATGATGGGTTGCAGGAGTGACAGAAGCCTAAACCCTAGTTTATGACCTATTCTGGAATGGGTTGATTTGGATCCATATGTTTCATGCTATGGTTAGATTTATGTTAATTCTTCTCTTGTAGTTGTGGATGCTTGCGATAGGGGGTAATCATAAGTAGGTTGTTCGTTCAAGTAGGAACAACACCCTAGCGCCGGTCCACCCACATAACAATTTATCAAAGTAGTGAACGCGAGTCAATGGACTATGATGAAGATGACTAGACGAAATTCCCATGTGTCCTTGAGAATGTTTTACTCACTATAAGAAGTACGCATGGCTTGTCCTTTGCAATAAAAAGGATTGGTCCACCTTGTTGCACCTTGTTAATTGCTACCAATTATCTTGCTACCAAACTATCTGTCATAACTACTTTACAAAACTTGCAGAGAATACCTTGCTTAAAACCACTTATTGATTCCTTCCTCTCCTCGTTCGGTTCGACACTCTTACTTATCGAAAATACTACGATTGATCCCCCATACTTATGGGTCATTAGTGATGCTTCGGCAATCACCTTGCAAGAAACTTTGAAGGGGTTCATGACACAAAGGGAATAGAGGGAGCACCAAGAGAAAGAGGAGCAAATGAAGACCTAGTTTAACATACAAAGGAAGAAGCTTGAGATCGATGAGGCAAATTGCCAAACAAGAGCCATGGAGGCGGAGCTCGGGCTAATCAACAAGGAAGTGGAGATCATGGCGGCCGAGACAAGCAAGATGACCCAAAAAAGATGACTTGGTTTGAGGGTAAACCAAAGTTCATCCAAGACTGAGATTATGCGTGATCATCTTTTATTTGTTTGAATTAGAGTCGAGATGCATGAACTATGGCCACGAAGATCCTTTTGGTGTAATGTTGTATGCCGGCATGGCATATGACCGAAAAAAGGCTTCTTCCCCGCTTTATAAATAAAGCCACAACCGTTAGAGATGAAGCATACAAACAGACACCAACCCTGCCAGGGATACTAGCTATACAAGAGAAGCACCAATAGCTAAAAACAGGGACTAAAGCCAAACTAAGAATCTAGCTAGTTCCTGGTAATAAGCCCAAGCCTTTTCGGATCGCCTCAACACACCTCACCACGCATGCCACCAATCCTAGGCACATTTCAATCGATGGGCGAGGCGTAAGATACCATCAGTTTGACAGAGGAAGGGTTAATAAATGATGCCTCCAAGGAGGAGAGTAGCGTCCACAAACTTCGTCATTGTCGGCCTGACAAGGGCACGACATTCATTGGCGCTCCACCAGCCAACCCAAGAGAGCATCACTAGCAACTAACAAACCACACCCAATGCAACTGGACTAAAGAATACCTCTGGCTGCCTACTTGCATGACACCGATTCCAGCAACCCCATGGTCCCAGGATGACCTCACACACCAAGCAGACTGCCGTCTAAAAGAGGCCAAGGTCACATCAAGGTACATCGCCGACGACAAGAAGACCCTAGAGGAACCTTGGTATCGAGAAATCAGATGAACACCACCGAAGGAGGACACTGCAACAGGGAGGAAGTCAGATTGCCTGGGGAGGATGGACTGTAAGCAACACAACCGAGGAGGAAAACGACATCCGTAGACATCGTCGTCGCCAGCAACGGCCCAGGCCTTGCGCCGCTTTCACTGAACCGTCCTACCTAGCCAAACGTGACCACCATCTAGAGGAAGAACAAATCCACCGGCCGAGAAAACCACCGGTCTCTGTCAAGCCACCTGCCCAAAGTCGGCCCGGGCCCTAGACCGGCGATAGAACCACGAACAGACAAGCAGACGTCGACTGCCCTGACCCCTAGTCATAGACGCCCGTCCGGCACCTGACCCCATGTAGTCGAGAACAGGGCAGCAAGCCCCCGACACAAGGCCGACCAAGGCGGCCACTGGTGCCTAAGCCGTGCCACTTCTGGAGGTAGGTGGCGGCTACAACCCCCTCGCCGCGACCCCACCTGCTCGGTGCACCTTGCTTGACTCCAATCTGGGCCGGAGGTAGGAGGGTGCTCCATCAGCGGGGGGGGGGGGGGGGGGGATGTCACGGGAGAGAGAGAGGGGGGGGGGTTGACCCTCTTGCCAGCATGGCATACTGATGTATGCAAAAAATCCTAGATTATTTTTGCTATCCAATGTTTGATTATGAAAATATGAAAGTTGAAAATAAACATTTGAGCGATAAATGGATCGGCGCACTGGCCAAATGGACCAAATAGATCGGCCACTACACAGATTGGCGCGGATATGTACAGACACGGAGTAAACTGACAATCCACGGATAAAAAGTGAATACAATGACATTGAAATTATAAGAAATAAACGACATAAAAACTCTCTTTTAATAGCAGAGATTTTGGTCATGCGGTCTTTCAGACAGACTCCTTCGTCGCGTCGGCTTCGCGCCGGCGCGCGGAGAGGAGTCCACTCAAAACGAACAGCGTACGTTCCGATTCTTGCTCTTGCTTGCGGTTAAGGTAGGGAGAGATCGGGGGAGAGCACAGTATCTCTCCTTTTTCCACTCAACTCCGCCCCTCGTGTTCGTCTAACAAACTCCCCGCATTTGCTCCGCCGCCCAGCCCCTCCCTCCCCTCCTTCAGTCCTGCCTCTCCCACTCCCTGTGCTCGCGCCCTTCCCCTCCCTCGCCCGATCAATCTCTTGTCCGGCAGACTGGACGGCGGGGTGCCGCCCCCCAAATCTGCTCTGTTTCCAGGGGTTTGTGGAGGTTTTGCAACCCCTTGCCCCGTTTCTCCCTTTCGCCTTCTTGGTGCTATTTGTTCCTTTTTCTCCGATTCGATCTTCTACTTCTCTGCGCAGGTTGTGGAAGAAGCGGGGATGGGGCCCTCGGGGCTCAATCCGCAGGCGAGTCCTGCCATGGGCCAAGATAATTGGACCCCGGGCGTGTGGCCGGAGAGCGGCGCTCCAAGCCTTCCTGGCAACACACCCTTGTTCCTGCAGGGCGATGCGGCGGCCACCATAGGCTGGCAAAATCTTGCTGGACCCGGGATCAGCCATGCCACAGCGATGGTGAATGCTATGCGCGGGGGTGCCACTCTGATGAGTGGCGCTGCCCAACAAGATGCCGGGTCCTCCGTCCGGCCGCCCTGTAACCTGCCTGCAGGGTGCACGCAGGTGCCGATAAGTATCGTGGTGTTCCATAGGAGGGCATCCAGGCCCGCGCCGCCGCCACCTCATACGCCCACTCCAGTTCCTGCTCCGCTCGGTGTAGCACGAGGTGAGCGTTTCCTCTTCATGGCAGCATGACATCTTCCGAGGTTGTATGTTGGCTTCCTCGAAGCTTTGGGACTTGACTGAAATTTTCTTCTTTCTGTATCTTCTCCACAGATTCTGAAGATGATACTTCTATTCAGTTTGCTCGAAGAGATTTCCTATCACTTGGAAGGGAGTCAGATGTTGCTGCCACTGATATGGCCGTAGATCCTTCAACACTAGCAGTTCCAGTTAATCGCAGTTCTGAACATCCACCAATACAGCTTCAGCCAAATGGTGTAGATGCAGAAGCACCCACAACCGGAATTCAAGCAGATGATAGTCAACAATCGTCATCATCATCACCAGGTATCTCTGATAGCCACTGTAATTTACAATCGGCTATTCCTGCAAATACTGATGAATTGGCCTCACTGCTTGCTGAAGGTGTAACTGATCAGAACATGCAAACGTATCAGCAGACACCAGAAAAGCTCAAGACACAAAGTCAGCTGAATGATCACACAGTTTTGTCAGCAGCAGCTGCATTCAAGGAAATTGAGGAGGCCCCTGCAAGAAAAGCGAAGCCTCGGAGGAAGAAACATAGAGCGAAGGTAATCCGTGAAGACAAGAAGATCAAGAAGCAAAAGTTTGCTGTTGCAACGTCAGAAGAAAAATCTAATCAGAAACTTCGCAAGCAAATCAAGAAGCAAAAGCCTGCTGTTACAACGCCAGAAGAAGAATCTAATCAGAAACTTAACAAGCAAATCAAGAAGCAAAAGCCTGCTGTTGCAACGCCAGAAGAAGGAACTAATCAGAAAGCCAAGAGAAGTTATGTCCGGAAGAAAAGAAATCTCAGCTCTCTGGAGACTTGCTCGGGACCTGTTAGCGACCAATCAGTCTCCAGGGGAGCAGAAGACGCTGTTAGAAGCAGAGCTGTATCAGTCCGAAGAAGGTTGCAGTTGGAATTTGGTGAACAAGGAGCACTGGGAGACCAATCATCAGCTGGCAACTCATGTCTCCACATTGAGGAGAAACTCATTCATGCTAAAAGTTCTTTCTGTTCAACTGCCACTGTATCAACTGCGCAGGGTGCACATGGACTACATGTGGACATGGAAACTTCACCAGGAGGATTAGCTTTTGGCATGAGTCGCAAGATGAACAAACTGTTAGATGAGTACATACATTTGCCAGAGATGGGAACAAAGTGTACACAAGAAGTTCCGCCTGCAACTTCTGGATGTTTTAGCAGGGAGCCAACAACAAAACAAGACAGTGTACGAAGCACTCATGGTCTTGATGCCACAAGGATTGGGGTTACCATAATGGAAGGGTATAACAAGGGCTTGGAGGCAAACGACTCTAGCAAGGCTGGTTTTGCTATGCATTGCTCAGCTACATTTATACCTGAAACAGCATCCACAGAAAGTCAGACTAAGGTGTCGAGAGTGGAGAAAAGGAAACATCAACAGCGCAGAGAGAGTGAGTCCTCCCTAGCTGGCTCACGGGACTCGATCATCTTAAGTACTGCTGCTCAGATGCTAGCATTTTGTCAAGCTGGTGGGATAAAAAAGAAGCGAACGGTCCGAGTCCGCAGGAGTTCGTATGTTCCTATAATGAATATTGAGATGAATAGGGCACAAGTACTGCCACGGTTATCTCAGTCATGCCTGGAGGCCCTGTATGAAAGTCCTGGTTTTAATTTTTTTACCAAGAAACGTTCACGAAGGGTACGACGCCATTACCGAAGATCAGATGGATTTTTTCAGCCTCCAGAAAACAGAAAATTCTACCATGATGTTTATTCTGAAGCAACAGAAAAAAGCTCACAAAACTCACAATATAAGTCAACTCCATATATGGATTTCCTTCAAAGAGTTGCATCAGGGCTGAAATATCTTGATTTGAACACCGAGCCTGTGCATACAAATGAGATGTATCCATCTCTGACTACATCAGCTGTTGTCCCTTTTGGAGCAACAGGCAGCCTATCAAATTCTCTTGTACCATTTGGTAGTCAGATGATCTTTCCATATGAGATGCCATTGCATTTAGTCAAGAAGCAGCGCCCTCGAGCTAAAGTTGAATTGGATTTTGAGACAACAAGAGTTTGGAACCTCTTGATGGGGAAAGCAACTGATGTGCCTGTTGATGGGAATGATGTTGACAAAGAGAAATGGTGGCAACAAGAAAGAGAGGTTTTTCAGGGCCGTGCTAATTCATTTGTAGCACGCATGCGACTAATTCAAGGTACTTTGTTGGAGGCGTAAATTCATTAAGATTTCAAATCAATTTTAACATTCATGATATGCTGAATTCAGTTTTTCTTGAACATTCTTGTTACTCCTTTTTACCGCCTGGCACCTATCTCAAGGGTTTGCCAATGAAAGAGTTGGTCGATATAGTTACTGAAACATCCACATTAACTATTATCCGACATCCTAGTTTGAAAAACCTTTAATGCTGAAGTAACCCCTCTGCTCAGTGTGGTGGCTGGTGTTGCTATAAAAATCTTTTGAGATCATCTGTAGCAAGCGATCAGTAGTTCTCTACCGCAGCAACTTATAATAGGTAATGTTCAAAGTTTGCAATTTGAGAAGCTTGCGCTTTGCTTCCAAAAATCTGGATTTGGCTTTCATGAATGGTAAATGTGGAAACATTCATGTTCCATTAACACCGGTGGAAGAATATGATAGTAACCTTTAGGCTCGCCTTTGATCTCTGAATACGACAAATTGCAGTATATATGAAAGATGGGTGTGAAAATGTTAATTTTATTGTTTTTAAAATTTTAATTTCCATGAACCGATGGTTGAAATTTATAGCTTATGTTGACCCGCATGTTTATCAGGCGACAGGCACTTTTCTCCATGGAAAGGATCAGTAGTTGACTCCGTAGTAGGGGTTTTCCTCACTCAGAATGTAGCTGACCATCTTTCGAGGTATGATAGCCATAGTCAATACTCTGATACAATCTGTTCTTTAAAATAAATGAACTACTCTTGTTTACGAACTCTGGTTATGGTTGCTATTTTTTCAGCTCTGCCTATATGGCCCTTGCTGCAAGTTTTCCTCCAGGGCCAGTTAATAGCAATTGTAAGGATGATATTATCAGTCAAAATTATGAAGAAATAATTAGCACGAGTGCAGTAGGAGGGATAAGCACATTTGACCTATTTGACAACGGTGCAAGACCAGATCTACGAGAGAACTTTGAGGAGCTGTCAACAAACAATGAGAACATACATGTAGAAACAAAGAACAATTCTAGTGCTTATGAGTTGACTAAAGGTGAAGATTATTCCTTCTACTCCAAAGAACCGAATGGAGATTTTTGCGACCAGCAAGAGACAGAAATAAACCCCAAAGCATCACAATTTCCAGATTTCTCCATAGAGTTAATAACATCAGAAAGAAGCTCACGAGCAATGCAGTTCCAGAAGGATATGCCATCTTCTCAAAGTGTTGCTGTTTCAGAAACTATTCTTCAATCTCGATTGTCTTCAAGTTCTGGGAAAAATTGTTCACCTAAAGATTCTGTTGGCAGCGGCGGTGGTTCAGTTTCTCAGCAGCTTGGAAGCAATTTTGATGGTCAAAATTCATTAGCAGGAAACGATGCCTCAACCAAGGAACTTGAATGCCAAAGAATCAAAACAACAGCAATAAATGATGATAGTGCAAGTCAGCATGGAATTCCCTCTACTTCCATTATGCATTATCCATTTATCTCAATTGATCATCAACAACTAGATATGACAAATGAATCATATGTTCTGCCTACATCTTCTAATAGTTCCTCAGGTTCTGCATCATTGCACTTAAAAAATGACAGAACTGAGAAGGAACTTCCTCTCTTGGTGCCATTTGATAATCATATAGCACAAATGAATTATAGCAAGACTGTTATCTCAACACTAAATGCTCCAAAAACAAGCACGGATCTTCCAGGTTAGCAAGCATCTCTTCCATCATTTTTATTGACATGCAGTTTGTTAGTTGCTTAACAAAATGTTGATGCACATGCAGTCAAGTTGCACTATGACGAGCAGACTAGTTTTGAAGCATCAGATTTCCAGGAGTATGAATCACACTCTGTCACTGGTGGAACGGTAGCAGAAACAGCAAACAGGGTGGATGAATCTACTGTCGGAGGAGCAGATAAAGCAGCAAGTCCAAAGAAAACAAGAACCACAAGAAAAAAAAATACTGAAAACTTCGACTGGGACAAATTTCGAAGACAGGCCTGTGCTGATGGCCACATGAAAGAAAGGAAGTCTGAAAGAAGAGACTCTGTTGATTGGGAAGCAGTACGATGTGCAGATGTACAAAGAATTTCTCAGGCCATCCGGGAACGAGGAATGAATAATGTTTTATCAGAACGAATCCAGGTACAAACTGAACAGTGGGATTTAATAAGTTCTGTTTGCACTGCTTGACTTTGTTTTCAAAATTACATCTGTTCTCTTTCTGGGAAGGCGACAGTAACCTTACGGTTTAATAGTACATAGTAACTAGGAGCCAATGATTTACTAGTTTTGTATGTACTGTTTGATGTTTTGTTGAAATAGCAGGCGCGGGATTAAATTCTTGTGTAGCACTGAGATATCTAATGCCCCCAGTTATGCTCACACTAATTGCTGTTTTCAGGAATTCCTGAATCGCTTGGTTAGAGATCATGGAAGCATTGATCTTGAATGGTTAAGAGATATCCCCCCTGACTCAGCAAAGTAAGATACTCAGTATATCACTTTACCTTCTGCTGGTGACATTTTCTAGTGTTTGAAATGAGAAGTTAAATATAACCTAGTGTGAATGAATGAGATGGATCAAGACGCCCAACAAGTTGGATGTTGCATTTAATACTAAAAACTGAGCACCATGTGCTGAACTGCTAATGTACAAGTTACGTGAATGGAACAAAAAGGTTGTAAAATGTGATGCAGTTGACTAAAGTAGTGAATGATTTGTCTAGTTTTAGGAAAACGAGCCCCATGCAGTATGAGAAGTTTTTCTGCTAAAAAACCGATCTCGTGTACTTTTCAGGGACTACTTGCTTAGCATACGTGGACTGGGGCTCAAAAGTGTTGAATGTGTTCGTCTACTGACATTACATCATCTCGCTTTCCCTGTAAGTTGCTATTGGAGTAGTTTTAATTCATCTGCAATCAATTTCATATTTACCCAACAATGCTTTGACCACTTTAGGTTGACACCAATGTTGGCCGCATATGTGTAAGACTGGGATGGGTGCCTATTCAACCCCTTCCAGAATCTCTGCAGCTACATCTCCTCGAGCTGTAAGAGTCCTCCATTGTCTAAACATTTATTTCATCTTGTATCTTCAGTTAATATTTGTTCATGTCGATTTCTTGTCAAAGATATCCTGTCTTGGAGACTATACAGAAGTACCTTTGGCCTCGTCTGTGTAAACTTGATCAAAAAACACTGTGAGTATATTAATATCAGTTTAAATTTACGTACTTGTTTTTTTACTGGTAAATGATATGTTATTCTTTCCATGTAAATTGCAATTTTTGTGAATCATGTACTAATAATAACTGAAGTATTTAACAAATTTAACAATTTTCACAGGTACGAGCTGCATTATCATATGATTACTTTTGGAAAGGTACTCTATTAGGATCTGCAGATGAATTTGTTCTCTTTTGGAACTCGTAGAGAAATACTCCCTGGAAAGGGTAAATAAGTATTTTTTTCCAATCATGGCAGGTGTTCTGTACAAAAAACAAGCCAAATTGCAATGCTTGTCCAATGAGAAGCGAATGCAGGCATTTCGCAAGTGCCTTCGCAAGGTATTATCACAGTTTTTACTGTTTCAGAAATAGTAACCTACATTCAATGAGCAAAAAACGAGAATCTTAAGAAGCAACCAGGAAACTTGAAAAGCATTAGCACTGATTGGACTTGCATAATTGATCCTTGCACCAATTGCCTTCTGTTGGCTTAGATTTGAGTATAACATGCTACTAATCAGATGGTTTTGTTAGTTTCGATACACACATCATATTTCTTATCTTTTGTGCAACCAAAACTTATGTGACACCTATCTTGAATTCTTGGTCTTAACTGGGAGCTCTTACTTTTGTGTACTTATTGATTTGTGAATTTCTTATCCTTCTGAATCTTCTTCTGTTTTCCTGATTCCTTTTAATGAAGTGCACGGCTTGCACTTCCTGCACCTCAGGAGAAAAGTTTGGTGAAGTCGAGCAATCAATTCAGTTTCCAGAGTGGTGGCATGCCAACTCCATACTCAACTGTGCTTCCTCAGCTTGAGGGAAGTACCCAGGGACATGATTTTTGCACTAACAATTCAGAGCCGATTATTGAGGAGCCAGCAAGTCCAGCACGGGAAGAATGTCCAGAAACTCTTGAAAATGATATTGAAGATTACGATCCAGATACTGGTGAAATCCCACTAATTAAGCTTAACTTGCAAGCTTTTGCTCAGAACTTGGAAAACTGCATTAAAGAAAGCAATATGGATCTCGGGTCTGATGATATCGCGAAAGCACTTGTTGCTGTTAGCACTGGATCAGCTTCAATTCCTGTCCCTAAACTAAAGAACGTGCGCAGGCTTCGGACAGAACACTATGTGTAAGCAGTGATCTGATTTTGCTTTGGCTTAAACTTGCATGACTTTACACTTACTATATAGCTACTGTTTTCCAATGTAAATAATATTATTTATCTAGAAAATGCTCAGTTCTTTGATTTCCATCACTGAAGTTAGATTTTCCCTGCAGTTATGAAATTCCAGATTCACACTCCCTTGTGCAGCAGGTTAGATACTGTCACTTTCATTTAAGCTTTTGAAAACATTGTTCCTGACCCAGAAAATGATTTACAGCTAGGACTTGATCAACGGGAAACTGGCGATCCAAGCCCTTACCTATTGACCATATGGATGCAAGGCAAGCTTATTTTATTTGAGAATGCATGACTGCACATGTAATTTGACTGCACTTCTAAGTTGATCTTAAGTGGATATTGTGGCTCAATGCAGATGACATAAATGAAATGACCAAGGCCCCCAAACCATGTTCTGACTCTCCAATGGAAGATGGATTTTGTAATAATGAGAAGTGTCAGTATTGTGTGCTTGAGCGGGAAAACCAATCTAGATATGTCAGAGCCACCATTCTGGTATAGCAATAAATTACCTGGCAATCTTGAATACCGTCTACAGTAGAGATGTTAGTTTATGTGACGTGAGCAAAGCCATCCTAGAAGTGGAAGGCTACATATAAATTTCCTGAATTGTTGAATTGGCATAATAAAATAGAACAACAGAGTTGTTAGTCTATCTCTTGACTCATAATGCATTTTAAATTCAAGGAAAAGTTGAAGGTTAACATGGTGCGTTTAATTTATATCTTTGCTCAAATACGTATTTGTGCTGTATCTAGCCTGTGTTTGTTACATGATAATAATCTATAATCTTTGCTCAAAAGAAGAACATCCGTGTATGTTTTGACCTTCTGGGCCAGTCCAGGTGTACTAAAAATATATTGGTGAGCTACATAATAAGATAATACACACTAACATTTTAAGACATATGAATAACTCATTGCTGGTCGATCAAATGCACTTCTGTTCTTTATATTTAACTTTTATTTATTGTATGAGAATAATCTATAGTACTGGCGCTGAAAAAGGGTTGCATAAATTTGAGTTTCTTAATCTATGCAAAGGAATATTATTAGTGAGCTACTAAATACTCAAGGTTTATTAATAATATAATAATTCATTGTTGTCTGCAAAATTGCATGTGCTTCTCCAGTCTACTAATGACGAGCTACTGGAACATTAACAGGTTCCGTGTCGAACAGCTACGAAGGGTAGTTTCCCACTGAACGGCACTTATTTTCAAGTTAATGAGGTATGTCATAGACCCACATATTTCTTTTTCCTCATGAATAGGGTAGAGATAAGCTGCAAGCCATGGGCTCCCCTCTCTACAGAGTTGATTTTCAATGTTTTTGTGAATTTACAGGTATTTGCAGACCACAAATCTAGCTACGATCCGATATACGTTGCAAGGGAGCAGTTATGGAAGTTGGAAAGACGAATGGTCTACTTTGGAACTTCAGTGCCCTCCATATTCAAAGGTTGTGACCAACATACATCACCAATTCAGACAAATTATCTGTAATTACCAACAGCTCTTTTTTTCCTTCTGCAGGTCTAACAACTGAAGAAATACAGCAGTGCTTCTGGAAAGGTAAGAACAATACGTTTCAGTTAGGTTGCCAGTGCATTTTACCATGGGGGAAAATCTTGCTGCCTTTTGTTGTTCATCAATTTGCAAAATGCAGATCACATGATATAACCATTGTTTTACGAGTAAGGATATACATTAATGCTTGAACAGACATGCCCCATGTACCGTATGCTGAGAACTGCTAGATCATCAGTATGAAACACAACACTGAACTAACTAAAGTGGAATTTATCTTTGAAATGCACCAACTGTGGAGTAAAGCAATTTCCAGGCTCAAGTTAAAAATAGCGGAATTCTCTCCAAACAACCAAGGCAGACATGATGCTTCCGTCCATGGCTAGAGTTCCTCCGGCGGCGGCGAGACAGAGGGGGGCAAGGTAGAAGCGGCGGCGGCTAGGGTTTGGGACACCTACCGAGCCGCCCAGGGAGGACACAATGGCGGGGTCCTGTCAAAGTGTTTTCCCCCAGCAGTAACCTGTGTCTACCAATCCAATCTAACTGTTTTTTTCCTACCAATCCATCTTAGTAAAGAAAATCATAGATCTTATTTTCCTAACTAAATGATAAACTTCCTAATGAAGAGATCGTTGGGATCCTCTTCGTACATAACAATATTGTGCACAATTTCAGTAGGATTTTCAGCACCATTTCTGCTTACTTCCAACAAAACTTGCACTCCAAAAACATCTTCCAGCGAAATTACAGCAATAGTTCTGAATAATTCAAGCAGCAATGCAGTACTAGTAGGAACATCATGTAAATACGCGCTACAAACTAGTCCAGCTCCTCTTTTTCTTGCCAAATCATCTATCTAAAAAGAATTAATCTATAAGTTCAAGTAGTATAATAATAGGCGCAGCAACACTTATCCTCTTGGTTGGTTATCAACCTCGGTGACCGAAGAGAACTCTGATAACTGACTGAAACTCCCTCCATTTTGTAGTATAGCTCAAGCTCCTAAAATGTCATATGGTTGTTCACAAGCAACTAACTGTCAATAAGATTCCGGTACATGTACCTTCCGAAGGATATTTACTATTGGCTCCAAAGGATTTCTTTTTGCATTTTCCTTTTTCTTATATGGGCCTCATCTTTTTTGCATTTACAAAGGATTGCTTCTGTTGCTTGTGAACTTATTCGGGTGGAAAAGGATGATTTTTCTCCGTAATCTATCTGGAGTTTCCCTGACAAGAGAGTGTGATGCTGTGATGCAGGGTTTGTCTGTGTGCGGGGATTCGAGAGGGAAACCGGGGCACCAAGGCCTCTATGCCAACATCTGCACGTCGCAGCAAGCAAAGTGCCCAGATCACGCAACGCGGCAACAGCTGGGCGGAACTCGGATTCAGCAAAGGCATCAGCTCCATGAGTATCATCACACTGGCTGTCGACCTGTGCATGGGTACGCCAGTGTTGGTTCCTACCGGGCTACAGCCGTTCTTGTAGGAAATAAACCGCTGCGCAAGAGAATTATCATCCAGTTGTTGGTCTGGGTGTAGACGCGTTTGCTGTACTTCTGAGCAATTTGTACCTTGAATTTACTTTCCGACCAGTTTATCCGCTTGCAAAGAGGCCTTTGTTATGTACCGGCATCTTGTTGTATATACACCATGGTTCCTGTGAAAAACTTGTCTTGCCAGACGACCTTACGTATGTACGGGCAACTTATTTTCATGTACCATTATTTCTTCAGTAACTGGCAGTCTTGTGGAGGTATAAAGTGTGTCATATAATAATCCCATACTCCGGTGGCAGCGTGGCGATCCCTGAAGCCGCATTGTACAAATATGTTTGCCAAGTTCTCTAAGGTGAGAAAGATCAACATCGAGATTATTCATACTAGTGAAAAATTGCCAAAGTTGTGTATGGTGAGAAAGATGGATTTCGAGATTATTCTTACTAGCAAGGCCATATCAACAATTAATGACAAATGATCATGCACGGTCATTCTTGGATTGGGAGGCTGTAGAAGGAAGCCAGCTGAATGCCTGAAGACAAATAAGTTTGCCAAGTTATCTGAGTTTAGAAAGATGAATTTCGAGATTAGTCTCGCCAGCAAAGCCACGTCAATAATGGCAAATAATCAACGCCCGTCATGCATGGTGGCGGTTGTTGGATTGGGACGCTGAAGAAGCAAGGCAACTGGATGCCTGAATGGACAAATATGTTTGCCAAGTTGTCTGAGTTGAGAAGGATCAGTTCCGAGAGAAGTCTCACTGGCCAAGCCATGGCAAATAATCAAGATTCGTCATGCAGGGTCATTCTTGGGTTAGGAGGTGGAGACGGGAGAAGGAAAGGCAATTGAAACAAGGGAGGCGAAGTTGGAGAGCAGAAGCTTGATAAAACAGTGTCCCGCATAATCGGCGGGCGGTTGCGAACCCTCTTTGAAATCCTCATGGAGGCCTATGGGCGGGCGGTTGCTTATACTACTACTTAAAATCCTCTCCTCCTCCATGGAGAGGTCTATATACATGAGTGTGCAGTTACTTACTACTCCTACTTAAAATCCTCCTCCATGAAGGTCCATATACATGAGTGGGAAGTCTACACATTTTTGTTTTTTGATTGAGTGAGAATGGAGGTCTACACATGAGTGGGTGGTTACTTACTATTTCAAATCCTCCATGGAGGTCTATGGGCCGGCACGATTAAACAGCCTCGCGCAAGTATGCATGCCTGTTCGCGGTGCAGCTGCAGCGTTTTCTTTTCTCTCTCTCTTTTTTGCAAAGAGAAAATGCTCCATTCTTGTGGCTTCCTGTATATATAGGAGATGGTACACCGTGACTTGATCAACAAACTTGCACCGTGTGGCCAGAACAACTGAGCCAGAGAGAGAGGTGCATCCACCATGGCTCTCCATCGCCTCACCAAGCTGATGGTGTGCTTGCTGGCAACCACGGCACTGTTGTTTGCCGGCGGCGCGGCAGGCAAGGCTGGACCACCAGCTGGCCGTCAGGCTGGCGGCCACGGCACCGGAGCCCTGCCACCGCTACCTCCCGCGGCAGCTCCTCTGCGGGGGGCCCGTGGCGCCGTCGCTCTCGTCCTGCCAGAAGCCCAAGACCAAGAGAGCCAGGGCGCCGGAGCACGCCCGCCGCTACCTCCAGCCGGAGCTCCTCTGCCGCGCGCCCGCGGCACCGGAGCCCTGCCACCGCTACCTCCCGCTGCAGCTCCTCTGCGGCGCGCCCGTGGCGCCGTCGCCCTGCCCCAAGTCCAAGGCCAAGAAAGCCACGGCACCGGAGCAGGCCCACTGCTACCTCCGGCCGCAACCCCTCTGCCTCACGCCGGCGTGGAGACGATCACGACGCTGCAGTCCGACCCATCGCCGGCGATGAAGCTCACTTACGAAGTCACCAAGACAAAGTACATGAAGTTCCAGCAAAGCCTTTACCGGATGCTGACGTCCAGCGGGAGGGAGGTGGAAAACGTTCCCGAGCTGGCTCCCCAGACGGGCCCCAAGAAGCAGCCGCCGATGTGGATCCTGATCACCATCGAAGTCGAGAAGCCGCAGGAGGCGGTAGTTCTCGCCGTGCGGACCGACAATGTCTACATTGTCGGTTTCAAGAACGCGGCGGGAGTCTGGTTCGCCTTCTCCGATGACAAAGACCTAATCAAAGGTTCGACGCCGCTCCCCAAGTCGCATGACTACCGCAACCTCGTCGGTGGCCGCAAGAAGCTGAAGGACCTCGACGTCGACCAGGACGCCGTCGCGCAAGACGTTCGCTTCCTGTCGACGTACAGGCTCCCTTCCCGGCCGGACACGGCCCACAACGCCATGCTCGGTACGAGCCTGGGGAGGCTGTCCCTTGTGGTCGCCGAGGCGGCAAGGTTGAAGACGATCAACGCCACGGTGGTGGCGGCGATGGATGAGAAAGGCCCGAGCCGGATCACCCTACAGCAGACGAAACTCATCGTCGTTTGGGGCGTGACGTCCAAGGCACTGCTTGATTGGAAAAAGAATGGAGTATGGAACCCGGAAGATAGCGAGGACGTAAAAGAAGCGGGCATCCACGGCGCACAAGATGCCGTTAGCGCGCTCAAGGTTATTCTTGTGCCCATTGGGTACAAACGGGAGGCTGAGGAAGATTAAGCAGCTTGAGAAGGTTGAGAAGGCTGAGAAAAAGAAGGTGAATGCCGAGCTAGAAAAGAAGAGCCCCAAACACAGAGAATTATTGGGCTTAATTATTATGTACTCACCTAGTACTAGTATAATGTATGTGCATGCATGCACCCATAAATAAACAAAGGCAAGTGTTAGTTGGCCAATGTGAAAAAACTTGGTTGTTTGTGATGCCTCTTTATGCTTGAGCACTGTGAAATTTCATAATACTAGCTACTACTACATATTACCGAAAAATGTTTTCACCCCGTTTTACATATAAAACAACGATCATCAATTATCCGATACAAACACACGCCATCACAACACACGCACACACTAAGAGGATATATAGGCGCTGAGCACAACAACATCACCCCTAGCACAACCACGGCGAAGAGATAAAGCCGCATACGACGAACAGAATTTGTTCCAAGGTCATAGTGTAATTGACAAAAAAACATCTACATGTGCCTTTTGCAGTTCTCTGAATGAATGGTTCTCTTGTGCCTTATGTCATTGCATACCCCCAGAAAACTTCTCCTATAAGTCAAGCCAACCGAGATATAACGAATGCAGAATTGAACATTCTAACCCTTATTCACTTGAGGTTGATTATGTAAAATCATGTACAGAACTGTACATATGTTGCATTTTTCGAACATCGTATCTACAACATATCACTTTTGTAGCATTGCTGGACTACATGATAGTAGTTTAGCATCTCTCCTAGTACTGCAACTAATGATAGTAAAAGTTTCAAATTTACAGGATAGCAGCTACCAATAATCTTGCATTTATCGTGAAGCAAACGAACTCATTTATAGAGGCACAAAAACAGTAACCTCGTGTAGCCCCGGGACTCTGGAGTGGACATCGTTGGAGGTGTGCTCTGCCAGCTCCGCGTACCAAGTCTTCTTCGCTGGCTTGGAGCGATTTCCGTGCGGTAAGGCGCTTTGGAAGCCTTGCGCTCCGATGAAAGTTGCACTTCTGGCTAGCAATGCGGCGACAGATCTGGACTGTTGATTGACGTTTGAGGCAGGCTTGCAGTCGCATGTCACCTGTCCATTATGTGACCAGGACGATGAGACGACTGATCATCTTACATTGGGATGTGTGTTCGCCAGAGAGGTGTGGCACTATGTCCTTTCTCGCTATGGTCTCGATCAACACATGCCTGAAGCTGATGCTGCCCTCGTGGAGTGGTGGCTGACTACTCGCGCGATCGTCCGAAGGCGAAGAGGAAGGGATTTGCCTCCATAGCTCTTATCACCGCGTGGATGCTCTAGAAGGAGCATAATGGCCGCGTCTTTCAACGATCCGTGGTCGTTGTTCATGAGCTTTGCAGGCGGATAGGTGGCGAGATTGAGCTTTGGAAGCTCTCCGGTGGAAAAGGGTTGTTGACATTTGGAGAGATAGGATTTATCAGTATGTAGGGAGTTGTGTGTTCGACCGACATGTTTGGGTTGCTCACCTATTTGCTACCATGGAAGCTCTGTAACCGCGGCAAGGTGCCGGAACCTCTGTTTTTTCTGTTCCCCTCTTCTAATACATCGACGCGCAAAGGTTTTGCGTTCGCAAAAAAAGATATATCTCCGGAGTCTTTGTGAATATATCCTTCTCTTTGTGATTTTCTCGTTCTCTTTCCTTCAGTCATGGGTTTGTTTTTCATTCCTTTGCGCGTTCGCAAAAAGGAAGAGATATATCTCCGAAGTCTTTGTGAATATATCCTTCTCTTTGTGATTTTATCGTTCTCTTTCCTTCAGTCATGCATGGGTTTGTTTTTCATTCTCTTTATTTGGTCCTTATCTTTTTCTCATTCTCTTTGCTGAAGCATTTTGCATTTGCTTCATCTTGTCACATACTGCATTCTCTTCTTGTGTTCTTGTCTCTCTTCTTTTCTCATTCTCAGTAGTTCTGCATGCCATATTTGTTGGGGAACACAGTAATTTCAAAAAGATTCCTATGAACACGCAAAATCTATCGAAGACAAGCATAGAAACGAGCGGGGAGAGTGTGTCCATGTACCCTCGTAGACCAAAGCAGAAGCGTTAAGTAACACGGTTGATGTAGTCGAACGTCTTCGCGATCCAACCGATCAAGTACCGAACGCACGACACCTCCGCGATCTGCACACGTACAGCTCGGTGACGTCCCTCGAACTCTTGATCCAGCTGAGGCCGAGGGAGAGTTTTGTCAGCACAACGGCGTGGTGACAGTGATGATGAAGTTACCGGCATAGGGCTTCGCCTAAGCACTACAACGATATGACCGAGGTGTGTTTTTGTGGAGGGGGGCACCGCACGGCTTAGAGAAACTTTGGTGTGCCTTTGGGGTGCCCCCCTCCCACGTATATAAAGGGGGAGGGAGGAGGAGGCCGGCCGGGGGGGGGGGCGCGCCGGGGGGGGGGGAGCAATCCTACTCCAAGTAGGATTCGACCCCCCCTTTCCTATTCCAACAAGGAGAAGGGGGAAGGAGAGGGGGAGAGAAGGAAAGGGGGTCCGTCCCCCCTAGTCCAATTCGGTTTGGGCTAGGGGGGGGGGCGCCACACCTTGGCCTGCGCCCTCTCTTCCACTACTAGGCCCATGAGGCCCAATAACCCACCGGGGGGTTCCTGTAACCCCCCGGTACTCCGATACACCTCGGAACCATTCCAGTCCAAATATAACCTTACAATATATCAATCTTCATGTCTCGACCATTTCAAGACTCCTCGTCATGTCCATGATCTCATCCAGGACTCCGAACAACCTTCGGTACATCAAAACACATAAACTCATAATACCGATCATCATCGAACGTTAAGTGTGCGGACCCTACGGGTTCGAGAACTATGTAGACATGACCGAGACTCATCTCCGGTCAATAACCAATAGCGGAACCTGGATGCTCATATTGGCTCCTACATATTCTACGAAGATCTTTATCGGTCAAACCGCATAACAACATAGGTCGTTCCCTTTGTCATCGGTATGTTACTTGCCCGAGATTCGATCGTCGGTATCACCATACCTAGTTCAATATCGTTATCGGCAATTCTCTTTACTCGTTCCATAATGCATCATCCCGTAACTAACTCATTAGTCACATTGCTGGCAAGGATTATAGTGATGTGCATTACCGAGAGGGCCTAGAGATATCTATCCGACAATCGGAGTGACCAATCCTAATCTCGATCTATGCCAACTCAACAAACACCATTGGAGACACCTATAGAGCATCTTTATAATCACCCAGTTACGTTGTGACATTTGATAGCACGCTAAGTGTTCCTCCGGTATCTGGGAGTTGCATAATCTCATAGTTATAGGAACATGTATAAGTCATGAAGAAAGCAATAGCAACAAACTAATTAAACGATCATAGTGCTAAGCTAACGGATGGGTCTTGTCCATCACATCATTCTCTAATGATGTGATCCCGTTCATCAAATGACAACTCATGTCTATGGCTAGGAAACTTAACCATCTTTGATTAATGAGCTAGTCAAGTAGAGGCATACTAGGGACACTCTGTTTGTCTATGTATTCACACATGTACTAAGTTTCCGGTTAATACAATTCTAGCATGAATAATAAACATTTATCATGATATAAGGAAATATAAATAACAACTTTATTATTGCCTCTAGGACATATTTCCTTCAATATTTCTCATGGTTAGGGTAAGATAATAGCTTTCCATGTAACTTTTATGTTCTTTTGAATGCATATTCATACAAAGATCATTTGAAGAGAAATTTAATTGTTACCAAAATGAAAACCTATCCAGTGTTCATTACCAAAAAGTCCATATTACTATGTACCCTGCACTTGTAGAGAAAATGGTTGTGATGTTTTATGCATGCTAATGGGCCTAAGCCTGTAGGCTTTGAGGCCTTGGCCATCACAAGTGACTGTAGCCTGGGAATAGATTTTTTTGGTTTTCTCAAACTTAAAATTATATAAAAAATTGCAAGCTTTTTAAAACCGTGTTTTCTGATAACCTAGCCTTTAATGTGGTGGGTTCTTACAATTACTCCAAAATGGAGTAAATTTATTTCCTGGAAGTATAATTTTCTGCAGCAGTGTAGGATCGAAAGTATGTCTAGAGGGGGGTGATTAGACTACTTGACCAAATAAAAATCTAGCCTTTTCCCAATTTTAAGTCTTGGCAGATTTTAGCAACTTATCACAAGTCAAGCAATCAACCTACACATGCAATTCTAAGAGTATAGTAGCGGAATGTAAATCATTGCATATGAAGGTAAAGAGAGGAGTTAGAAGGAGCAAACGCAATGTAGACACGGAGATTTTTGGCGTGGTTCCGATAGGTGGTGCTATCGTACATCCACGTTGATGGAGACTTCAACCCACGAAGGGTAACGGCTGCATGAGTCCACATAGGTCTCCACCCACGAAGGGTCCACGAAGAAGCAACCTTGTCTATCCCACCATGGCCATCGCCCATGAAGGACTTGCCTCACTAGGGTAGATCTTCATAAAGTAGACGATCTCCTTGCCCGTACAAACTCCTTGGTTCAACTCCACAATCTTGACGGAGGCTCCCAAGTGACACCTAACCAATCTAGGATACACAACTCTCCAAAAGGTAATAGATGGTGTATTGATTATGAACTCCTTGCTCTTGTGCTTCAAATGATAGTCTCCCCGACACTCAACTCTCTCTCACAGATTTGGATTTGGTGGAAAGATGATTTGAGTGGAAAGCAACTTGGGGAAGGCTAGAGATCAAGATTCTTGTGGTTGGATTGGAATATCTTGGTCTCAACATATGAGTAGGTGGTTCTCTCTCTCAGAAAATGCATGTTGGAAGTGTAGGCACGTTCTGATGGCTCTCTCCACGAATGAAGAGTGGGTGGAGGGGTATATATAGCCTCCACACAAAATCTAACCGTTACACACAATTTACCAAACTCCATGGGACCGAATAGTTAAACTCGGTCAGACCGATTTAGTTCAAAATGTGAACGTTAGGATTCTCGGTGGGACCGACATGTCAACTCGGAAGGACCAATTTCATTAGGGTTAGGGCATAACATAATCTCGGTGAGGCCGATCACATAAACTCGGTGAGACCGATTTCTGTAATAGGCAAACAGAGAGTTGGTCAGGCAAACTCGGTGGGACCGAATCGTTCATTTCGGTGAGACCGAAACGTTACAAAAAGGAAACAGAGAGTTTGCATTGCGAAATCGGTGGGACCGATCGCTCATCTCGGTTAGACCGAAACATTATGAAGGGAAATAGAGAGTTTGCAATCCCATCTCGGTGAGACCAAGATCCCTATCGGCAAGACTGAACTGACTAGGGTTTCTGGCAGTGGCTATGTCAAATGAACTCGGTGGTGCCGGATAGATAAAATAGGTGGGGCCGAGTTTGACTTTTGGTTTGGGACATATGTGGATATGAGAAAGTGGTTGAGGGATTTTGGAGCATATCACTAAGCATGTTGAGCAAGCAAGCCATTAAGCAACACCTCATCCCCTTTTAATAGTATTGGCTTTTCCTATGGGCTCAATGTGATCTTAGATCACTAAAATGAAAATGTAGAATCTTAAGCTTGAGCCAATATGTGTCCTTAGCATTTTGAGGGGTCCACATTCCTAGTCCATGCCATGCCAATCATTGAACTTTCTGAAATGATCATCTTGAAAGAGTATTAGTTCAATGAGCTATATGTTGTTAAGAATTACCAAAACCACCCAGGGATAGTTGCACTTTCAATCTCCCCCTTTTGGTAATTGATGACAACATATAGATCAAAGCTTCAAAAAATTATAATAAGATTGAAATACATCGTCGCTTTGAGAAGTATGTGATAAGCAAGAGCTCCCCCTAAATTTGTGCATTATTTAAAATTTTCTTTTGAATGCAAATGCACAATCGATTAGAATCATGGGTTACTCTTCCATGTCACATACATCTTGGTGGAGCGCTCAAAATGATAGAAAGTAAAATATGCACTCATCACCAAGGCAAAGTGAATGATCATATAGGATAGATAAGAGATAACATCATTCAAGCACAAACATTAATCCATGATATGATCAAACAAGTATCTCACACACATAAACATAAAGTATCAAGCAAGCACACACTAAAAAAAGACACATCCGTGACATTTTGGGCTGAACGAAAATTTTTCTGTCATGCTTATGACACTTCTATGACGATAATTGTGACAAAACCCGGTATCATCATAGATGTGGTGGGCTCCTACTTCTATGATAAAAAATCATGATAGAAAATGAGCTTTTCATCCTGGGTGGGCTGGAGACGCAGCTGCATGACATTCTTTGGGCCGTCCATGACGGAGAAAACCGTGGTAGAAGCGAGGGGGAGGAAAATATCGGGGAGTTCTCGGTTACGGTGGGTGGTTGGGGGCCGAGCGATGCGTGTTTCTCTTGTACGTACGTGCGTGTGTGCGAGGCGTTGTGCTCTAACTGAACCCGAGCGATTGCATTGCAGGCTACACATTACTGAACCCGATCGATCGATCGATGGCTGTTAACTGAACCCGATCGAGCGATTCCTTCGCTACTGCTGCTAACTGAAGCCGATCGAACACTGCTGCCTCCTTCCCTTGATGAACAGTGAGCGTTGTTGGGGGGGGGGGTGGATGAACAGTTCCCGGTGGGGGGTTGGATGAACAGGACCTAGTGGTAGTAGAGGCCGTTGCCGCTGGATGAACAGGACCCCGATCGATCGAGCCGGTGGATGAATAGGACCCCGTGGAGGGCTGGATGAACAGGACCCCGTGGAGGGCTGGTTGAACAGTAGCCGGTGGAGGGCTGGATGAACAGTAGCCCGTGGAGGGGTGGTTGAACAGGACCCCATGGAGAGGGCTGGTTGAACAGTAGCCGGTGGAGGGCTGGATGAACAGTAGCCCGTGGAGGGGTGGTTGAACAGGACCCCATGGAGAGGGCTGGTTGAACAGTAGCCGGTGGAGGGCTGGATGAACAGTAGCCCGTGGAGGGGTGGTTGAACAGGACCCCATGGAGAGGGCTAGTTGAATAGTAGCCGGTGGAGGAGCGCGCGGTGGAGGCTGGATGAACAGGAGCCCGTGGATGAACAGTCGCAGGTGGAGGCTGGAGGAGGTCGATGGTGGATGAATAGGAGCCCGTGGAGGTAGTCGACGGTGGAGATGAATAGTATCCCATGGAGACCCGTTTTGCGGTATGCCACACTCCTCACAGGACCCCTGTTTCGACCGTAGCGCTCCAACACAAGTCCGTTTCCTCCTTTTGCGGTACGCCACACCCCTCCCGATCAACAGGACCCCGTTTCGACCGTAGGAGGTCCGTTTCCTCCGTTTTACGGTACACTAGACCCCTCCCGATGAACAAGATCCTGTTTCGACCGTGGCTGGTCGAACACAAGGCCGTTTCCTCCGTTTTGCAGCATGCCAGGCTTCGTTTCCATCGGCTGTTCCATCCAAGCCGGTTGGCTCCCGATGAACATCACGCGTTATGTTGCCTCCCGATGAACACGACGCATTCCATTGCCTCCCCATGAACACGATGACGACGCAGTTTCTCCGTTCCGACCCAGCCATGTACACGAGCACTGGCTGTACGTATGCGCGAGTAGGCGTTCGAGATCCCGCCCGTATGTACATATGTGGCCGTATTTACTTTATTGCACCCTGGCCGATGTACGTACGTGTACATGCTACGTGCGCGCCTCTACTATGACATGTGCCCTTCCTTACATGGCCATGGTTCATCGCTACAGCCTGCAGACTGACCGATCGTATCTACGTACACGTTCACGACCAGAATGACAACCCTACGTACGCTTTGACCAGGTGGGTCCTGACTATCAGGCACTTCCTTGCGTGCGAAGATGTAGCTGGTGGGTCCCAGCAGTCAGGGGGGCGAATCATTTTTTTGCCCGTAATATGGACGCACTTCCTTGCGTGTGAAGATGTACTGCTAGGTCCCAGCAGTCAGGGGGGACATTTTTTCACGAAATACGATGGCCCGTCCTGTGGGTCCCCGCTGTCAGGTGGAGGAATAATTATTTTGCGTGTCATAAGGAGGCACTTCCTTACTGCAGCTGTGGACCCAGCTGTCAGCCTCTCCACATACAGTACTCTTCCGATGGAAGTCGTTCGTTGACCACATTGACCACGCCGCGCCGAGAGCACTAGGGCGGTGGACGACGGCGAGGCCTAGGAAGGGGACGATGCGGAGCCGGGGAAGACGTGCCAGTGGATGCCCATGCGGAGGGGAGTACGTGGGTTGACTGCTTCGGCTGCGGTGTGAGGCTGCCGTCACCGGAGAATAACAGGAGGTGTGAGTGACTATAGAGGGATGGCATGGCCAGCGGTGGCAGCACAGCCGTACACGGGAGGCAGGAGCTAGCGGCATGGCCGACGCTTGTTTGGGCGGCTGGAGTAAGAAGACCAGAGGTTGAAGAAGCACTACGACCGTTGGATGGACATCGCACGGTCACTGGAGCTAGAATCGTTCATATTGACTAAGTTGACAAAGCCCTCCGTCCCTGTCAACTTAGTAGGCCCAAGTCAGCCTCCCACTATGCTGGGTCCCAGCTAGCAGGGGGGTATTCATTTTTGTGTGCGTAATAAGGAGGCACTTCCTTGCGTGCGAAGATATAGCTGGTGGGTCCGACCTGTCAGCAGAGGAACGTTTTTTTTGTGAAATACAGAGGCCCTTCCGGTGGGTCCCAGCTGCCAGGTGGAGGAATCATTATTTTGCGTGTAATAAGGAGGCATTTCCTTGCGTGCAGCCATGGACCCAGCTGTCAGCCTCTCCACGTACAGTCCACTTCCGATGCATGTCGTTTGTTGACCATGCTGCGCCGAGAGCACCAGGGCGGTGGACGACGGCGAGGCCTAGGAAGGGAACGACATGGAGCTAGGGAAGACTCGGCAGTTGTTTCCCACATGGAGGGGACTACGAGGGTTTACTGGTTCGTCTGTCGTCGCCGGAGAATAACAGCAGGTGTGTGTGAGTATAGGGATGTGATACGTCCATTTTGCATCATGCTTTTATATCGATATTTATTGCATTATGGGCTGTTATTTCACTTTATGTCACAATACTTATGGCTATTCTCTCTTATTTTACAAGGTTTACATGAAGAGGGAGAATGCCGGCAGCTGGAATTCTGGGCTGGAAAAGGAGCAAATATTAGAGACCTGTTCTGCGCAACTCCAAAAGTCCTGAAACTCCATGGAACATCTTAAAATAAATAAAGAAAAATCCTCACCAAAGATGAAGGCCAGGGGGCCCACACCCTGCTCACGAGGGTGGGGGCGCCCCCCCTAGGGCGCGCCCCCTACCTCGTGGGCCCCCTGGTGGCTCTCCGACGTCCATCTTCTCCTATATGAAGTCTTTTGATGAGAAAAAAATCAGAGGGAACCTTTCGGGACGAGACTCCGCCGCCACGAGGCGGAACCTTGGCGGATCCAATCTAGAGCTCTGGCAAAGCTGTTTTGCCGGGGATACTTCCCTCCCGGAGGGGGAAATCATCACCATCGTCATCACCAACGCTCCTCTCATCGGGAGAGGGCAATCTCCATCAACATCTTCACCATCACCATCTCATCTCCAAACCCTAGTTCATCTCTTGTATCTAATTCTTGTCTCAAAGTCCTGTGATAGTCAGTGGGTAAGTCTTGTCCATTGTGTCCCTAAGAAGGGAGGTATTACTGTTGTTCCTAATGATAAAGATGAATTGATTCCACAAAGAATTATCACAGGTTATAGGATGGTAATTGATTTCCGCAAATTAAATAAAGCTACTAAGAAAGATCATTACCCCTTACCGTTTATTGATCAAATGCTAGAAAGATTACGCAAACACACACACTATTGCTTTCTAGATGGTTATTTTGGTTTCTCTCAAATACCTGTGTCGGCTAAAGATCAATCAAAGACTACTTTTACATGCCCTTTTGGTACTTTCGCTTATAGACGTATGCCTTTTGGTTTATGTAATGCACTTGCTACCTTTCAAAGATGCATGATGGCTATATTCTCTGACTTTTGTGAAAAGATTTGTGAGGTTTTCATGGATGATTTTTCCGTCTATGGTTCCTCTTTTGATGATTTCTTGAGCAATCTTGATCGAGTTTTGCAGAGATGTGAAGAAACTAATCTTGTCTTGAATTGGGAAAAGTGCCACTTTATGGTTAATGAAGGTATTGTCTTGGGGCACAAAGTTTCTGAAAGAGGTATTGAAGTTGATAAAGCCAAGGTCGATGCTATTGAGAATATGCCATGTCCCAAGGACATGAAAGGTATAAGAAGTTTCCTTGGTCATGCTGGTTTTTATAGGAGGTTCATTAAGGACTTCTCAAAAATCTCTCGGCCTCTGACTAATTTATTGCAAAAAGATATACCATTTGTCTTTGATGATGATTGTGTAGAAGCATTTGAAATACTTAAGAAAGCATTAGTCTCTGCACCTGTTGTTCAGCCACCTGATTGGAATTTACCCTTTGAAATTATGTGTGATGCTAGTGATTATGCTATAGGTGCTGTTCTAGGGCAAAGAGTTGATAAGAAATTAAATGTTATTCATTATGCTAGTAAGACTCTAGACAATGCTCAAAGAAACTATGCTACTACTGAAAAAGAGCTTTTAGCAGTTGTATTTGCTTGTGATAAGTTCAGACCTTATATTGTTGATTCTAAAGTAACTATTCACACTGATCATGCTGCTATTAAATACCTTATCGAAAAGAAAGATACTAAACCTAGACTTATTAGATGGGTTCTCTTGCTACAAGAATTTGATTTGCATATTGTTGATAGAAAGGGAGCTGAGAACCCCGTTGCAGACAACTTGTCTAGGTTAGAGAATGTTCTTGATGACCCACTACCTATTGATGATAGCTTTCCTGATGAACAATTAAATGTTATAAATACTTCTCATAGTACCCCATGGTATGCTGATTATGCTAATTATATTGTTGCTATGTTTATACCACCTAGCTTCACATACCAGCAAAAGAAAAAGTTTTTCTATGACTTGAGACATTACTTTTGGGATGACCCACATCTTTATAAAGAAGGAGTAGATGGTGTTATTAGACGTTGTGTACCTGAGCATGAATAGGAACAGATCCTACGCAAGTGTCATTCCGAGACTTATGGAGGACACCACGCTGGAGATAGAACTGCACATAAGGTATTGCAATCTGGTTTTTATTGGCCTACTCTCTTCACGGATGCCCGTAAGTTTGTCTTATCTTGTGATGAATGTCAAAGAATTGGTAATATTAGTAGACGTGAAGAAATGCCTATGAATTATTCTCTTGTTATTGAACCAATTGATGTTTGGGCCTTTGATTATATGGGACCTTTTCCTGCCTCTAATGGATACACACATATTCTAGTTGCTGTTGATTACGTTACTAAGTGGGTAGAAGCTATTCCAACTAGTAGTGCTGATCATAACACTTCTATTAAAATGCTTAAAGAAGTTATTTTTCGAGGTTTGGAGTCCCTAGATATTTAATGACTGATGGTGGTTCACACTTTATTCATGGTGCTTTCCATAAAATGCTTGCTAGATATGATGTTAATCATAGAATTGCATCTCCTTATCACCCACAGTCTAGTGGTCAAGTAGAGTTGAGCAATAGAGGGCTCAAATTAATTTTGCAAAAGACTTTTAATAGGTCTAGAAAGAATTGGTCTAAGAAACTCTATGATGCATCATGGGCCTATAGAATTGCATATAAAAATCCTATGGGTATGTCTCTGTATAAAATGGTTTATGGAAAATCATGTCACTTACCTCTCGAACTAGAACATAAGGCATATTGGGCTATTAAAGAACTCAACTATGATTTTAAACTTGCCGGTGAGAAGAGGTTATTTGATATTAGCTCACTTGATGAATGGAGAACCCAGGCTTATGAAAATGCCAAGTTGTTTAAAGAAAAAGTTAAAAGATGGCATGACAAAAGGATACAAAAGCATGAGTTTAATGTAGGTGATTATGTATTGCTATACAACTCTCGTTTAAGATTTTTTGCAGGAAAACTTCTCTCTAAATGGGAAGGCCCCTATGTTATCGAAGAGGTCTATCGTTCTGGTGCCATAAAGATCAACAACTTTGAAGGCACAAATCCGAAGGTGGTAAACGGTCAAAGAATTAAACATTATATCTCAGGTAGTCCCATAAATGTTGAAACCAATATTATTGAAACCGTAACCCCAGAGGAATACATAAGGGACACTTTCCGGAACGTTTCAGACTCCGAAAAGGAATATGTATGTGGTACGATAAGTAAACCGACTCCAAAACAATTTTTAAGGAAATATTTCTCCGTTTTGGAATATTTAGAAAAATAAAAAAATAAGTAGCAGTCCGGGAAGGACACGAGGATGGTGGGCGCGCCCTACCCCTCTGGGCGCGCCCCCTACCTCGTGAGCACCTCGTGTGCCTTCCGGACTCCGTTTTCTTGCACATTACGTATTTTGGTCGGTAAAAATTCATTATATAACCTCCCGAAGGTTTTGACTCCCGTATCACGCAAACCTCCTCTGTTCTTGTTTCGAGCTGTTTTCTGTCAGGGTTTTCCAGGCTAGGCATCATGTCGTCTCCCTCCTCCAACAATGGTGACAACGATGCTTGGCTAATGAAGATAGATCTGAAGAGGGAAGAACCCACGAGGGTCAACAAGGATGAAAGGATCAAGAAGGCCACGGAGGATCAAGCTCCGGCAGCAAAAGACATCCTTCAACTTGATCATAACCTTCTTACCCCAGCTGAGATCGAAGCTTTCAAGATGATTGAGTTAGCCCATATACAAAACAAGTATCTCACACAAGAAAATATTTTGTTGAAGGCGCATATTGTCGCACTCAAGGGCATTATTTTCAAGCTGGAGGACCTCTTATGCTCGATGTGCGATTATCCATCACCTCCGTCTTCTTCACCAACAAAAGAAGGAGATATAATCACATGGGTATGGGCACTCCCCTTGGCAACTGCCAAGCTTGGGGGAGGTGCCCCAGTATCGTATCACCATCACAACTCCTATCTTTATCATTTTTCTTAGTTCAATCCTATTAGAAGTATCTTGATCTAGTAGAATAAAGTTTATGGCATGATCTAGTTTTGAGTTTTGCTTTATGATCTCTATTTGTAATTGAGTCCGTGAGCTATATATAATAAAGATTAGTGTTGAGTCAAGGGCTTGATTACTTTGCCATGATCTTGGGTGAATAAAAGAAAAGAGAAAAAAAATAAAAAGAAACAAAAAGTTCATATTGATCTTATTGAGAGTAATGACTTCACATACAAAGAGTATGATGATTAAAAGTTGTTGGGAATTGGCAGACATAGCTTTGGTCATTGTTGCAATTAATAGGAAGTAATAAGGAAAGAGAGGTTTTCACATATAGATATATTATCATTGACATCTTTTATGATTGGGAGCACTCATTAAAATATGACATGCTAAAGAGTTGATGTTGGACAAGGAAGACAACGTAATGAGTTATGTCTTTCTTATATCTGAGATAAAGTATGTTGTCATGGATCCTCTAACTTGTTGAGCTTGCCTTTCCCCCTCATGCTAGCCAAATTCTCAGCACCAAGTAGAAATACTACTTGTGCTTCCAAATACCCTTAAACCAGTTTTGCCATGAGAGTCCACCGTATCTACCTATGGATTGAGTAAGATCCTTCAAGTAAGTTGTCATCGGTGCAAAGCAATAAAAATTGCTCTAAATATGTATGATTGATTGGTGAGGGAGAAATAAGCTTTATACGATCTTGTGATGTGGAAGTAATAAAAGCGACGGACTGCATAATAAAGGTTCATATCACAAGGGGCAATATAAAGTGACGTTCTTTCGCATTGAGATTTTATGCATCCAACCATAAAAGCGCATGGCAACCTCTGCTTCCCTCTGCGAGGGCCTATCCTTTATTATTATCTTCTACCTTATGCAAGAGTCATGGTGATCTTCACCTTTTATTTTTCATTTTATCCTTTGGCAAGCTCAGCATGTTGGAAAGAACATGATATATATATATATATCTAATTGGATGTAGGGGAGCATGAACCATTATTGTTGACATTACCCTTGAGGTAAAAGGTTGTGGGGCAAAACTATAAGCCCCTATCTTTCTCTGTGTCCGATTAAAACTCTGTAACCACAAGTATTGCATGAGTGTTAGCAATTATGGAGGACTAAATGATGGTTGAGTATGTGGACTTGCTTTTTAGCTCTGACACAGACTCTTTCCGATGTTATGATAAATTGCAATTGCTTCAATGACTGAGATTATAGTTTGTCGAAGCCCAATAAGGTTTATGATTTATACTTTTGCATTGTGAATAGATCATCACTTGAACATAAGTAATCATATGACAAAATCTATATATGTTGCTGTTATGAGAATAATCATGATGCCTTCATGTCCGTATTTTATTTTTATCTACGTCTCTACCTCTAAACATGAGGACATATTTATTGTTATCGGCTTTTCGCTTGAGGACAAGCGAGGTCTAAGCTTGGGGGAGTTGATACGTCCATTTTGCACCATGCTTTTATATCGATATTTATTGCATTATGGGCTGTTATTTCACTTTATGTCACAATACTTATGGCTATTCTCTCTTATTTTACAAGGTTTACATAAAGAGAGAGAATGCCGGCAGCTGGAATTCTGGGCTGGAAAAGGAGCAAATATTAGAGACCTATTCCGCGCAACTCCAAAAGTCCTGAAACTCCATGGAACATCTTAAAATAAATAAAGAAAAATCATCGCCAAAGATGAAGGCCAGGGGGCCCACACTCTGCTCACGAGGGTGGGGGGCGCCCCCCCTAGGGCGCCCCCCTACCTCATGGGCCCCCTGGTGGCTCTCCGACGTCCATCTTCTCCTATATAAAGTCTTTCTATGAGAAAAAAATCAGAGGGAACCTTTCGGGACGAGACTCCGCCGCCACGAGGCGGAACCTTGGCGGATCCAATCTAGAGCTCCAGCAGAGCTGTTCTGCCGGGGATACTTCCCTCCCGGAGGGGGAAATCATCACCATCGTCATCACCAACGCTCCTCTCATCAGGAGAGGGCAATCTCCATCAATATCTTCACCAGCACCATCTCATCTCCAAACCCTAGTTCATCTCTTGTATCCAATTCTTGTCTCAAAGTCCGGGATTGGTGCTAGTAGGTTGCTAGTAGTGTTGATTACTCCTTGTAGTTGATGCTAGTTGGTTTATTTGGTGGAAGATCATATGTTCAGATCCTATATGCATATTATTACCCCTCTGATTATGAACATGAATATGCTTTGTGAGTAATTACGTTTGTTCCTGAGGACAAGGGAGAAGTCTTGCTATTAGTAGTCATGTGAATTTGGTATTCGTTTGATATTTTGATAAGATGTATGTTGTCTAGCCTCTAGTGGTGTTATGTGAACGTCGACTACATAACACTTCACCATTATTTGGGCCTAGAGGAAGGCATTGGGAAGTAATAAGTAGATGATGGGTTGCTAGAGTGACAGAAGCTTAAACCCTAGTTTATGCGTTGCTTCGTAAGGGGCTGATTTGGATCCACATGTTTCATGCTATGGTTAGGTTTACCTTAATACTTTTGTTGTAGTTGCGGATGCTTGCAATAGAGGTTAATCATAAGTGGGATGCTTGTTCAAGTAAGAACAACACCCAAGCACCGGTCCACCCACATATCAAATTATCAAAGTATCGAACGCGAATCATATGAACGTGATGAAAACTAGCTTCACAATATTCCCGTGTGTCCTCGGGAGCGCTTTTCCTATTATAAGAGTTTGTTCTAGCTTGTCCTTTGTTACAAAAAGGATTGAGCCACCTTGCCGCACTTTATTTACTCTTGTTACTTGTTGCTCGTTACAATTTATCTTATCACAAAACTATCTGTTACCACTTATTTCAGTACTTGCAGAGAATACCTTGCTGAAAACCGCTTATCATTTCCTTCTGCTCCTCGTTGGGTTCGACACTCTTACTTAACGAAAGGACTACGATAGATCCCCTATACTTGTGGGTCATCAGGATGGCTAGGCCAGCGATGGGAGTACGGTGGGGTGGTGAGGCCTGCGCGGTAGCACAGCCCGTCGCAGGAGGAGGGAGCAGGCAGTCCCGTCAACGCTTGTTTGAGCGGCTGGAGCAGGAAGAGCAGAGATTGAAGAAGCACGACTGCCGTTGGATGGACATCCAACAGTCACTGCTTGTGCGTCAACCTTTTTCTATAAAAGCTTCAAATCTATGGAAAACTGCATGCATTCCATCTGCCATTATTTCTAATGATTTACAGCCCATTTGCTAATTCTTAAGGTTTTTTTGAAGCCCATATTCTTTTTGTTAGCATTACAACCCATATTGTGGCCACGGTTAAAAAATTATACGAAATTTTTCATATTTCGATGCGGTCCAAACTATTTTTAATCTCGAAATTTTGAGTCACATTCAAACTAATTTTAAAAATAAATGTATATCAATATAAAATCCAGAAAATTGTCCACGCATAAAAATCAATGCAATTTAAAATCTCGAAATGAAAAAAAAGAAATTTGAAACTAATTGCCGGTTTGATGTGTTTTAAAAATGTACAACCCATTTCTCATTACTGGTAGGCCATTTTCTCGGCCAGCCGAATGAAGCTCTCCTCGTCTTGCAAGATTTGTAGCCCAACAGGCCTAACAAAGTGACTTACTTGATAAATCACAAAAAAACTGGGTTAGCCATTTTCAGAAAGAAAAAAATACTACTGGGCTAGGCTGTGATAAACTTAAAAGAAAAGCATGTCTAGATAGGCCAGAGTGCCCCACATAGCCCAGTTGACACCCTACTTCCGTCTCAAAAACAAATTAGATAAATGCCACTCCAATTATGGCGATTCATAAAAATGCCACTGCAATTTCCAAACTTTGAAAAATGCCACTGCAATTTTTGCAAACTTTGAAAAATGCCACTCCAGGCTTTGAAAAATGCCATTGGAAATGGCATGAAATGGCATTTTTCAAAACATGGAAATTGCAGTGGCATTTCTCGGAATCACCAAATTTGGAGTGGCATTTATCAAATCAACCCAAAACAAAAATAACTGGGCAAGCTGCTGGGTCACTGGTGTCAGCCGCTCGTTGTGCAATTCTCTTGTTTATTGACTACGTTGACAATGGCATGGGACTCAGATGTCAGAAATCCATTAGGAGGAGCCATTTTTTATTGGCTTGAAATAAGGAGGCACTTTCTTGTGTACTGCCATGACCTTGGTGGGTCCCTGCTGTCATCCTCTCCACGTACAATCATCTTCTGATCGTGTACGCGTTGATACATCTCCAACGTATCTATAATTTTTGATTGTTCCATGCTATTATATTATCTGTTTTGGATGTTTATGGGCTTTATTATGCACTTTTATATTATTTTTGGGACTAACCTATTAACCTAGAGCCTAGTGCCAGTTCCTGTTTTTCCCTTGTTTCAGTGTTTCGAAGAAAAGGAATATCAAACGGAGTCAAAACGGAATGAAACCTTCTGGAGAAGTTATTTTTGGAAGGAAAGCTACCCTATAGACTTGGAGTGCACGTCAGGAAAGAAACGAGGGAGCCACGAGGCAGGGGGGCGCGCCCACCCCCCTAGGGCGTGCCCTCCACCCTCGTGGGCCCCTCGTGGCTCCCCTGACGTATTTCTTCCGCCTATATATATCCATATACCCTAAAACGATCAGGGAGCACAATAGATCGGGAGTTCCGCCGCCAGAAGCCCCCGTAGCCACCGAAAGCTAATCTAGACCCGTTCCGGCACCCTGCCGGAGGGGGAATCCTTCTCCGGTGGCCATCTTCATCATCCCGATGCTATCCATGATGAGGAGGGAGTAGTTCTCCCGCGGGGCTGAGGGTATGTACCAGTAGCTATGTGTTTGATCTCTCTCTCTCTCTCTCTCGTGTTCTTGAGGTGGTACGATCTTGATGTATCGCGAGCTTTGCTATTATAGTTGGATCTTATATTTGTTCTCCCCCTCTGCTCTCTTGTAATGGATTGAGTTTTCCCTTTGAAGTAATCTTATCGGATTGAGTCTTTAATGACTTGAGAACACTTGATGTATGTCTTGCGTGGGATAACCGTGGTGACAATGGGTTATTCTATTGATTCACTTGATGTATGTTTTGGTGATCAACTTGCGGGTTCCGCCCATGAACCTATGCATAGGGGTTGGCACACGTTTTCGTCTTAACTCTCCGGTAGAAACTTTGGGGCACTCTTTGAGGTTCTATGTGTTGGTTGAATAGATGAATCTGAGATTGTGTGATGCATATCGTATAATCATACCCACGGATACTTGAGGTGACATTGGAGTATCTAGGTGACATTAGGGTTTTGGTTGATTTGTGTCTTAAGGTGTTATTCTAGTACGAACTCTAGGGCTGTTTGTGACACTTATAGGAATAGCCCAACGGATTGATTGGAAAGAATAACTTTGAGGTGGTTTCGTACCCTACCATAATCTCTTCGTTTGTTCTCCGCTATTAGTGACTTTGGAGTGACTCTTTGTTGCATGTTGAGGGATAGTTATGTGATCCAATTATGTTATTATTGTTGAGAGACCTTGCACTAGTGAAAGTATGAACCCTAGGCCTTGTTTCAATGCATTGCAATACCGTTTGTGCTCACTTTTATCATTAGTTACCTTGCTGTTTTTATATTTTCAGATTACAAAACCTTTATCTACCATCCATATACCACTTGTATCACCATCTCTTTGCCGAACTAGTGCACCTATACAATTTACCATTGTATTGGGTGTGTTGGGGACACAAGAGACTCTTTGTTATTTGGTTGCAGGGTTGCTTAAGAGAGACCATCTTCATCCTACGCCTCCTACGGATTGATAAACCTTAGGTCATCCACTTGAGGGGAATTTTCTATTATCCTACAAACCTCTGCACTTGGAGGCCCAACAACGTATACAAGAAGAAGGTTGTGTAGTAGACATCAAGATCTTTTCTGGCACCGTTGCCGGGGAGGTGAGTGCTTGAAGGTATATCTTTAGATCTTGCAATCGAGTCTTTTAGTTTCTTGTTTTATCACTAGTTTAGTTTAAAAAAGAAAACTACAAAAAAAATATGGAATTGAGTTTGCCTCATACGCTTCATCTTTTTAATATCTTTCATGAGTATGACGGAAAGGAAAATTGTGCCAAAGTATTAGAAGAAGAATGCATTAAAATGTTTGTCACTAAATCTTTGAATTATAAGCATGATTGCAATTTCGTTAGTATGAACTCCTTGAATATCCATAGTACTAATGATGATTGCACTAGTTATGATGAAAATGTCTCCTATAAACATGTCAATTTTTATGGAGTGCATTGGGTTTGCAAGTACACACCAATTAGGGAAGATAGATTTTGCAAGAGGCATAAGTACTTAGAAACTAAATTGTTGCAAGAAACGCTAGATGTTTGTGCTGAAAATTTAAACTTTCTTGGCCATACTTGTGAGCTTTGCAATGAACGTGGTCATTTAACCATCCGATGCAAATTGTTTCATGATCTAATAGTTTCCAAAAATTGTGATTACTTGATTTCTCTTGCACATCATAATGAACTTAGTTTGCTTATGGGTTACGAAGAAATGAAACATATAACTAACTATCTTCCAGTATTTGCCCATGATAAACTTCTTGGCTTTGATCTAGAGGAAATTTATATGTATTGTGCGGTGAATTGTATTGAAAATCCTTATATTGCCAACTACATAAAGAAAAGAAAACAAATAGAAGATGAAGAGAATACTAATGAAAGGGAGGAGACTTCCCAATACCCTCCTATTATTTCTTATGATGAATCAGGTAACGAGGAGGAGCCTCCTATTCAACCAATCTCATTAATAAGGAGCTCCAAAAAGAGGATTGAACCCACACATGATGTGGTGAAGAAGAAGAAAAGAAAAAGGAAGAGAGGTAAAAAGATATCTCTCCCAAATAATGCTGCTCCTATTACTATTGTGCCTCATGAAAATTTAATTGTGGAAGATAATGATACTTCTTATGATCTTGAAAATATTTTTGGCACTTACTTGGAAGAATATGATAATTGCTATACTATTGGTGCTATCCATACTATTAATGATGAGAGTGATTATGCTTATGATATGAAAAGGCCCAAGCTTGGGGATGCTATGTTTGATGAAGATGATGTTTCTGAGAATATATTTGCTGCAATTAATTTTTGTCCCAAGCTTGGGGAAGCTATGTTTAATGAAGATGATATTTTTAGTCTCCCAAGTTTTGATATGCAAATTTATAATGATGATAGCATGCCTCCTACTTATGATGATTATATTGATGAAAGTGGGTTTGGAAGAGTGTCAACTTTAGGAAGTAATGATCCCACTATTTTCGAAGATGTTGAATCTTATTATGATAATTATGAAAGTGGATTTGGAGATGTCATGACTTTATTTAGTGATGATTCCACTATCTTGGAAGAGGTTTCAATCGATTATGATGATAACAAAGTTACTACTTATGATAATTATTGTGATGATACATATGCTATAAAAAGTAGTGATGATTATATTTATAAAACTTGTCATGATTATGATTACCCTTTTTCTGAACATTACTCTTTTAATGTGGAAACAATTTATAGTATTCGAGTTTCTTATGATACTTCCACTATTTCGAATGAGAAGAATCTTGCTTATGTGGAGAGTAGTAAATTTTCTATGCTTGTAGATCATGAAAAGAATGCTTTAGGTGCTGGTTATATTGTTGAATTCATTCATGATGCTACTGAAAATTATTATAAGGGAGGAACTTATGCTTGTAGGAATGACAATAATATCAAGTTTCCTCTCTATGTGCTTAAAGTTTCAAAGTTATGCTTGTTTTGCCTTTCTATGCTAGTTGATTATTGTTCCCATAAGTTGTTTGCAAACAAAATCCCTATGCATAGGAAGTGGGTTAGACTTAAATGTGTTAGTCATATTCTTCATAATGCTCTCTTTATGTTTCAAGTCTTATCCTTTATGTGAGCATCATTGAAATCATCATGCCTACCTAGGGGCGTTAAACGATAACGCTTGTTGGGAGGCAACCCAACTTTATTTTTGTTCCTTGCCTTTTGTTCCTGTTTAGTAATAAATAATTCATTGTAACATCCCAAAATTCTAAATTTTGGAATGTTATAATAAATAGATAGATTTGATTGTTTGTTTGATTGTTGAGTGATTGATTGACTGAAAGTGAGTGAATTTGAAACCTTTTTGAAAGTTAAATGAGAGGAAATAAAAGGACTTTCCAAAACTTCCATTTTTGCATTTATGATCTCCATGAATTCAAATTCTTTTCATCATAAAACCCTGGAGAGAAGATGACATGACTTCTTCCATTTAAATAAATGAAAAGGGTTTTTGAAATATTTGAATTCCATTTGGAAATATTTTCCAATTCAGAAACTTTAAGCAACTCAATGATTTTCACGAGCGAAGATAAAATGACTTCTTCAAAACATATGAAATATGAGTTGGGAGTTTAAAAGGATCAAATTCAAAGTCCTTTTGGAAATTATTTTCAATTTGAAGTTATTTGGGTTGTATTCAAATTATTTTTCTCCAAATATAAAATATATAGAAATTAGGGTAAAATGATTCCCTACATCAAAAAATTGGAGATAAATAAATTTGAAATTATTTTGATATTTTTAAAATGATTTTTATTGGATTTTATTAGAGCAGAAGCACTATTTTAATTATATGAATTCCTGTGGATTTTATTTGACGTTAGAAAAATGTTCATGTCGTAGAAAATCTTTTTCTGAAAATTTGGATATATAATATGCCTATATAAATATTTTATTTTATTTTCGTTATTTAGTTTCCCTTTCTGTTTCTATTAAAAAAACTGTACGTGCGTCCCATAATTATTTGTCGCCCACGTGCGCTACATAGTGGCATCGGGCGCCCCATCATTTTAGTTTTTCTTCTCTCCTACATGGGCCAGGCCCAGCCAGCCTTTTCATTTTTTTCCTTAGGCCAAATTTTGTTTAAAAAAAAAGCTGCAGCCGCAGCGCGCGCGCGCGGCCGGCCGACGGCCTTTAGGCCCATGCGAGCCGCCTCTTTTCTTCTCTATTTCTTTTCTTTCCATCTACGTTTAGTCTCACATTGCCTAGCCTTTGACCTTTAAGTCTCTTTTCCACCAATAAATATAGACCCATAGAGCCTTCAAAAATCATCCTATTCGGGTTAAATCAATATTTTGGTTTGACTAGATTCACTAAAGAAATTTTTTTTTTCTCCGGCGGGACTTTTGGAAATTGTCTCCTCCCTCCGAAGTCATTTTTTCTCTCTAACTTATAAAGGTATATTTCTTCATATATACTTCCCTAACTTATTATTTCTAGACTAGTACGGTAGAATAATTAGATTATCAATTAGTCTCTGTATTTATACATTAGACATAGAATTTTCTCAACCGTAGTTATTTTACTTCCGTAAAACAGCTTGGCCCTGATTTTTCAAATAGTCATAACTTTTTACTCGTTCATCCAAATTAGATGAAACCAAGGCCTATAGTTTCGTCTTGTTTTCACCTATCCAGTTAACCTGTTACGTCAACTTTTTGAAATATTCAAATCTCGAAATTTGTTCAGATTCATATTCAATTATTTTGCTCATAACTTGAGTTCCGTAACTCCGTTTGAGTTGATTCTTTTTGCAAAGCGAAGATCTTGACCTAAACTTTCTGATAAGGCCAAATCCACCTAATTTTGGTACTGTTAGAAACTGTTTTATGTTGCAAGAGTTATTTTCTTGTTTTCGAAGTTTTCCGTGATCTTTTCTTCGATTCTTTTGCTTGATTGCTTATGTGTGGTTACTATTGCTTGCTTACGATAGATTGACCGGAGTGTGACGAGTAGAACTATCAAGAGTTTTGAGTGCGAATCATCTTCATCAATAGTACAAGCAAGTTCACACTTTGATCATATCCCTTTCATACCCAGTTTTTATGCATTAGTTTCACCCTCAAACATTGCATAGGATTGATAACATGTGGTTATTGGGAAGTAGTTGATGAGGTAGGAACCTATTGCCCTGTATTCAAACCTTGGGAGTTACTATTACGTTATGCTTATATTTCCATGCTATGCTCGTAGACGAGGATTGGGTTTGAGTGTATTCATGAAAGATGTGAGATTGCTTAATTAATGGTTAAACTTAAGGTGGCAACTTAAATACACATCTGGGTGGATTGAGGCACCTGGGTATTCCAGCGATTGCCTGTTTTTCTTTATGGACTGCCACCCAGGCTCAAAGGGATCATAAGATTATTCATGCTAGAAACTTTCGTGTGTAGCCACAAGCTATTATGGGCTCTAGCATAGTTGATTAAGTCGTGTGAACTCTTACAATGGTAGACTAGTAGATGTAGGGGATGTAGGTGTACCGGTCTACCCATCGTAAGGAGCTAACGCTTCTGAAAGACTCTGTCTCGGTCATGTGTTTCTGAAACACCATGTAGTGCGAGAAATCCAACGGAGGAGATCGAGTCTTGTGGGGAAAAGTGCGCAAACCTCTGCAGAGTGTACAAACTAATCATGATTAGCCGTGTCCCCGGTTATGGACAATCTTGAGTATCTGGTTCTTGGATTATCATGTTGATCTCATCACTCTATAATTAATTTGTTGGGTTGTTAATGATTACTTTTAATTGGGATTGGGAGGGGGTTTACCTTCTCAATGTTTTCAACAAACTTTGTAGTTCAATTAAATTTATTCCTTTGCAGTAGGGAAAAATTGGCTTTTTGCAAAACATATTAACCCTACAGCCTCCACCAGCCATATATGCATGTAGTGATAGTTATTATTCATCATTATCCTATGGTGTGAATTTGCCAGTACATTCAATGTACTGACCCTTTGTGGCTGCAACATCTCATGTTGCAGGAATCTTACGACGAGTAAGTGATACATTAGGGTTACGATTTCTACACTCAACTTTGCCGCTGGTGTTGATGGGAATCCACAACCTTGTTACTTCCGCTATTTGGATTGAGGTAATAGTATTTATGTTACTTTATACATGTGATTTACCTCTGTTATAAATCCTCGAGTACTGTGTGTGTCAGCATACCGATCCAGGGATGACACTTAAGCACAGAGACTTGACCGTCTGAGGTCGGGTCGCTACAAGATGGTATAAGAGCACATGTTGACTGTAGGACGTGACCCCTAGAAACTGGCAAGCCCATAGCAAAGATTTTTCTCTACAACTTTCCCTTTCAAAAAGATCTTTTACCTCTCTTCTCTTCTGAGCTTATTCAAATATCCCCTTTTAGTGAGACCATACCCCCTTTTCCCTTTTGACCACATGAAGATTCGACTGATGAGACCACTCCAAGAAGTACAAGATATCGGAAAACCGAAACCATTCGGAATGAAGAGGATTTTACCAGACATTATGATAATGGAAACTACAACTGTTGAAGACTCTGAAGACTAGGAGAATTTGAAGACTCTGAAGAATTTCTCGATTAGTATGACTAGGAAGACTACCCTTATGGAACTTGGCAGACTATGGAAACTGTCAATACCCGAGATCAAGGTGTGCTGGAGAAAGACCGGAACATGGAGCATTATAACTCAAAGTTTTTGTAAATAAAACCCCAAGCTAGGAGATATCAATTATGGAATGAAAGCTCATGGCAGTAACATGGGCATAGACACGGCTAACCATGGAGTTATCGCCGCTTATGCTATTATCACCGTGCTGAGTTAAGCATGAATTTTTTCGAAATGGTTGGATGGTAGAAGGCTGATGGAGCACCTATCAGCAAGAGAGGAAGTTTTAATCTTAGCTGGTGTATCACCAGGATTTGGAGTATTACATCAAGGATTTTAAGATGGACCTGCAGGAAGCCGTATTTGACAAGAAAGCATTTCGTGAAGAACTTAGGAGCAAGAAGCTGAAGTAGCCAAGCTAGCGGAATAAAACCTTGAGATACAGGAGATTCGTCAGGAACTGAAGGATAGTAGGACCATGGTTCATGCCAAGGATGTTGAAACCCAGAAGTTTGGAACGCAACTCCAGAAATATTAAAGGACGTCATGAGAGACTTCGCGTCAATAGAGATGATCTGACAAAAGAACTTGTGAAAGACAAGCACGATCGGAAGAAGCCATTGGAGACATGAACAAGACTTGAAGAGTTTGGCGATGTTGACTTTTAGAAGACCAAACCCTAGTTATATCCCTACGTTAAATGTGACGATTGTGAGCTATCATTTGTTTGATGTTTTTCCGACAGCCACAATAAAAATCTGTCTTTTCAAAACTTTTGTTTGTATTGTGTGTATCCCTCTCTATCTCTCTTACCCCACCCCAAACCCCTGACCTAATAGAGGATGAATGGAGGTGAAACCATATTTTCTGGACCGATGAGTCAATTGGAGACAGACCGATGGATTCAGAACATGGAGGATCATATGGAGAATAACACTATAACCGGAAACGATATGGCCCAACATGCTCTTGAGTGCTTTGAAAGATGTGCCACTACCTGGTAGAGGATGTACCAAACCATCAATGGATGGCAAGGAGTAACCACTTGGATGGAATTTAAGTGGACTTTGTTAAAGTCTTGGCTTGTGTCCTAGAAATTGAGGCCTTATGGAAAGGATATGAAGAAACCTTGTGCATAAAAGCTTTGTGGAGAAATAGGACACAACCATAAAGAAAACAAGGACGAATACCCTCATAATCGGAGGATTACCAAAGGAGTTAGCCGAGGATCTCAGGGAACTTCCGTTGGAGATTGTTCCCAAAGGTTTTGTTGCAGCAATGGAAGTTCAGTCTACATTGTTGGGAAAGATCCGTGAAGCTCAGAAGGATGACAAAGAGATTGCTGAGGTAAACGAGAGGATGAGAAAAGGAAAGGCCAAAGGTTTTCGTAAGGATGAGCACGACACCTTATGGTTCGAGGACCGTGTATATGTGCCCAATAATGCAAAGATCAGGAAGTTAATACTTCAGGAGGCTCATGACTCACCATACTCGATTCGCCTTGGAAACACCAAGATGTATTTGGATTTGAAGGATGCGTTTCTGGTGGACTGGTATGAATAAGGATATTGCGGAGTATGTAGTCATAGGTGATGTATGCCAGAGAGTAAAGGCAGAGCATCAGAAGCCAGCAGGATTACTACAGCCTATGTCGATAACCGAATGGAAGTGGGATAAGCTTGTCATGGATTTCATTACCGGATTTCCCAGAACCCGATCGGGATATTATTCTATCTGGGTAGTAGCTGATTCGCTTGACCAAAGTGGCTCACTTTATCCTAGTGAAAACCACCTATACAAGTGCGAAGTTGGCCAAGATATATATGACCAGGATCGTATGTCTGCATGAGGTTCCGAGGACCATCGTATCAGATAGAGGAACACAGTTTACCTCAAAGTTTTGGAATCAGCTGCACCAGACTTTTGGTACTAGGCTAGAGTTCAGTACAGCCTTTCATCTGCAGATAGATGGATAGACCGAGAGAGTCAATCAGATTCTGGAGGACATGCTGAGAGTGTGTGCGCTAAATTATGGATCTAGTAGGGATGATAACCTACCTTACGTGGTGTTCTCATACAACAACAGTTACCAAGCCAGTTTGAAGATGGCCCCTTTTGAAGCTTTGTATGGGAGAAGGAGCCATACACCGTTGATGTGGGATGAAGTTGGAGACCATCAGTTGCTTGGACCAAATGTGATCAAGGAGTCAGGGCACTACCTCAGCCATTGCCCAAAAAGGAAACCTCGAGACTTGTCAGAAGTAATATGTTTCTGCTGTAATGAAGCAGGGCACTCTGCCAGAGATTGTCCCAAAGAGAAGGAGCCTTGAGCTAAATAGTTGAGTTTGCAACAAAGAAATGTAGTAGTAGAAGTAGTGGGAACAACTCTTTTTGTTTTGAGGTGTTGAGTTGAGGCATGTAATGGAAAAGCAGGAGATTGTAATCATTGGAGAATCAATTAAGTTAGCCTCATTGGTACTGATTGGATTTTACCCTATGAAGAAAGAGTTTGACCATTTTCGAGGATATGAGAAATATGGTCTATGGATGGTTGGAACATTCAAGGGTGGTAGTACCCTGTGAGGAGATTTGACCCTTGGAAAGGATAATGATGTACCACGGAGTGGACTTCATAAGTATAAGTTTTATCTCGGTATGTGGGATATCCCCAAGAGTATGAAGAGATGAAGTACTATTGGATAAAGGAGGTATGATGTTGGAAATATGGAGCAATTGCAACTCCATGATGAGTTTGAGTAAGCACGTCTTAGTCTTGTAAAAATAGAAGGAAGGGATACAATATAATTGGATGGATTTTAAGTATGCTAGGAAGCTGGAAGTTGGAATAACGATCAGTTGCCCCGAGGACGAGTTCAAGGTTTACAAGTGATGAGATGGGCCATAACCCACAGGCCCCAGGACCTGCCAAGAAGCAAGCACACTCTTGCTGAAGGAAAAACCCTGGAAGAGATTACGACCTTACCCGCCGATGATTTTATAGGAGTAACGCAAAACCTGAGAGTGGTGAAGGAACGATAGATGATTGTTTGGCTTGCAGAATCCATGGATTTATCCAAACCCTGTTCGTCGACAAGAGAAATTCTGCAATTCTTGTGAGGATGGCCGAGTGTTAGAATGCGAGATTCAGTAAACCATATACATGGTAATGATATGGGTGCGGGATGGATTGATCACCATACCGACTTACTTTTATCATTCGCCTTGCTATATGGGATCATAAATCCGAGTGACTTACCTATAGTAGAGAGATGACGATCAAAACCTTGTTTAAACCTTAGAATGGTATAGCAATTTTTCCCTAGTAAAAGGAAGCTTTTGCCAACCGTAGGTTATACGGTGAGGATCAACCAGACCCCTTCCCTGCAGGAGAAACCATGAATTGATGACCACCATGAGATATCGATAGTTGTTTAGTTTTGTCGCCAGACCCGTCAGCTAAGAAGACCCAGTCATGGAAGAACCTTACCAAGATGAAAGGATAGAAGAATTGCGGTAAAGGTTATGCCACTACCGGAAGAGCCCGGAGAAGGAATTTTCCTGAGAATTTGAGAAGACCGGCCCCGTCAAGAATAAGGAGGAGTAAATGAGTTTACATGGAATAGTAACCATGTTTCTAAGGGTGGTAGCACCCCAGACCCCTTGTGATGATCGATGGATTTCGAGAAGACCCCCTGACCCAACCTATTTCTTTCTAGCCTCTCCGAATCTCGAGGACGAGATTCATTTTAAGGGTGGTAGGTTTGTAACATCCCAAAATTCTAAATTTTGGAATGTTATAATAAATAAATAAATAGATAGATTTGATTGTTTGTTTGATTGTTGAGTGATTGATTGACTGAAAGTGAGTGAATTCAAAACCTTTTTGAAAAAGTTAAATGAGAGGGAATAAAAGGACTTTCCCAAACTTTCATTTTTGCATTTATGATCTCCGTGAATTCAAATTCTTTTCATCATAAAACCCTGGAGAGAAGATGACATGACTTCTTCCATTTAAATAAATGAAAAGGGTTTTTTGAAATATTTGAATTCCATTTGGAAATATTTTCCAATTTAGAAACTTTAAGCAACTCAATGATTTTCATGAGCGAAGATAAAATGACTTCTTCAAAACATATGAAATATGAGTTGGGAGTTTAAAAGGATCAAATTCAAAGTCCTTTTGGAAATTATTTTCAATTTGAAGTTATTTGGGTTGTATTTAAATTATTTTTCTCCAAAAATAAAATATACAGAAATTAGGGTAAAATGATTCCCTACATCATAAAATTGGACATAATTAAATTTGAAATTATTTTGCTATTTTTAAAATGATTTTTATTGGATTTTATTAGAGCAGAAACACTATTTGAATTATTTGAATTTCTGCGGATTTTATTTGACGCTAGAAAAATGTTCATGTCGTAAAAAATCTTTTTCTAAAATTTTGATATATAATATGCCTATATAAATTTTTTATTTTATTTTCGTTATCCATTTTCCCTTTCTGTTTCTATTTAAAAAAACTGTACGTGCGGCCCATAATTATTTGTCGCCCACGTGCGCTGCATAGTGGCATCGGGCGCCCCATCATTTTAGTTTTTCTTCTCTCCTATATGGGCCAGGCCCAGCCAGCCTTTTTATTTTTTTCCTAAGGCCGAATTTTGTTTAAAAAAAAGCTGCAGCCGCAGCTTGTGCGCGACCGGCGGAAGGCATTTAGGCCCATGCGAGCCGCCTCTTTTCTTCTCTGTTTCTTTTATTTTCATTTACGTTTAGTTCCACATTGCCTAGCCTTTGACCTCTAAGTCTCTTTTCCACTAATAAATATAGACCCATAGAGCTTTCAAAAATCATCCGATTCGGGTTAAATCAATATTTTGGTTTGACTAGATTCACTAAAGAAAAATTATTTTTTTCTTCGGCGGAACTTCTGGAAATTGTCTCCTCTCTCCGAAGTCATTTTTTTCCTCTAACCTTATAAAGGTATCTTTCTTCATATATACTTCCCTAACTTACTATTTCTAGACTAGTACGGTAGAATAATTAGATTATCAATTAGTCTCTGTATTTATACTTTAGACATAGAATTTTCTCAGCCTTAGTTATTTTACTTCCATAAAACAGCTTGGCCCTGATTTTTCAAATAGCCATAACTTTTTACTCGTTCATCCAAATTAGATGAAACCAACACGTATAGTTTCGTCTTGTTTTCAGCTATTCAGTTAACCTGTCACGTCAACTTTTTGAAATTTTCAAATGTCGAAATTTGTTCAGATTCATATTCAAACTTCTTTTGCTCATAACTTGAGTTTCGTAACTCCGTTTGAGTTGATTCTTTTTGCAAAGCGAAGCTCTTGACCTAAACTTTCTGATAAGGCAAAATCCACCTAATTTTGGTACTGTTAGAAACTGTTTTATGTTGCAAGAGTTATTTTCTTGTTTTTGAAGTTTTCCGTGATCTTTTCTTCGATTCATTTGCTTGATTGCTCATGTGTGGTTACTATTGCTTGCTTACGATAGATTGATCGGAGTGTGACGAGTAGAACTATCAAGAGTTTTGAGTGTGAATCATCTTCATCAACAGTACATGCAAGTTCACACTTTGATCATATCCCTTTCATACCCAGTTTTTATGCATTAGTTTCACCCTCAAACATTGCATGAGTAGGATTGATAACATGTGGGTATTGGGAAGTAGTTGATGAGGTAGGAACCTATTGCCCTGCATTCAGACCTTGGGAGTTATTATTACGTTATGCTTATATTGCCATGCTATGCTCGTAGACGAGGATTGGGTTTGAGTGTATTCATGAAAGATGTGAGATTGCTTAATTAATGGTTAAACTTAAGGTGGCAACTTAAATACACATTTGGGTGGATTGAGGCACCTGGGTATTCCAGCGATTGCCTGTTTTTATTTATGGACCGCCACCCAGGCTCAAAGGGATCATAATATTATTCATGCTAGAAACTTCCGTGTGCAGCCACAAGCTATTATGGGCTCTAGCATAGTTGATTAAGTCGTGTGACCTCTTACAGTGGTAGACTAGCAGATGTAGGGGATGTAGGTGTACCGGTCTACCCATCGTAAGGTGCTAACGCTTTTGAAAGACTCTGTCTCGGTCATCCGTTTCTCAAACACCATGTAGTGCGAGAAATCCAACGGAAGAGATCGAGTCTTATGGGGAAAAGTGCGCAAACCTCCAGATCCCGCTGTTGGTTATTGACCGGAGAGTCGTCTCAGTCATGTCTGCTTGTCTCCCGAACCCGTAGGGTCTACACACTTAAGGTTCGGTGACGCTAGGGTTATGAAGATATGTATATGCAGTAATCCGAATGTTGTTCGGAGTCCCGGATGAGATCCCGGACGTCACGAGGAGTTCCGGAATGGTCCGGAGGTAAAGAATTATATATAGGAAGTGCTGTTTCGGCCATCGGGACAAGTTTCGGGGTTATCGGTATTGTACCGGGACCATCGGAGGGGTCCCGGGGGCCCACCGGGTGGGGCCACCTGTCCTGGGGGTCCACATGGGCTGTAGGGGGTGCGCCTTGGCCTATATGGGCCAAGGGCACCAGCCCTACTAGGCCCATGCGCCTAGGGTTTCCACCACGGAGGAGTCCAAGTGGTGGAAGGCACCCCGAGGTGCCATGGGGGGGAGGGAAACCCTCCCCTGGCCGCCGCACCTAGGAGATTGGATCTCCTAGGCTGCGCACCACCCCCCCTTGGCCCTCCTATATATAGTTGAGGAGAGGGAGGACTTCATACCTCAGCCTTTGGTGCTTCCTCTCTCCCCGTTACGTCTCTCTCTCGCAGTATAGGCGAAGCCCTGCTACTGTGACGCCCTGCATCCACCACCATGCCGTCGTGTTGCTGGATCTTCATCAACCTCTCTTCCCCCCTTGCTGGATCAAGAAAGGAGGAGACGTCATCCGTTCTGTACGTGTGGTGAACGCGGAGGCACCGTCCGTTCGGTGCTAAGATCATCGGTGATTTGAATCACGTCGTGTTCGACTACATCATCCCCGTTCTTTGAACGCTTCCGCTCGCGATCTACAAGGTACGTAGATGCATCTGATCACTCGTTGCTAGATGAACTCCTAGATGGATCTTGGTGAAACTGTAGGAAAATTTTTGTTTTCTGCAACGTTCCCCAACAGTGGCATCATGAGCTAGGTCTATGCGTAGTTCTCTTGCACGAGTAGAACACAAAGTAGTTGTGGGCGTTGATTTTGTTCAATATGCTTGCCGTTACTAGTCTTATCTTGATTCGGCGGCATCGTGGGATGAAGCGGCCCGGACCGACCTTACACGTACTCTTACGTGAGACAGGTTCCACCGACTGACATGCACTAGTTGCATAAGGTGGCTAGCGGGTGTCTGTCTCTCCTACTTTAGTCGGATCGGATTCGATGAAAAGGGTCCTTATGAAGGGTAAATAGCAATTGGCATATCACGTTGTGGTCATTGCGTAGGTAAGAAACGTTCTTGCTAGAAACCCATAGCAGCCACGTAAAACATGCAAACAACAATTAGAGGACGTCTAACTTGTTTTTGCAGGGTATGCTATGTGATGTGATATGGCCAAAAGGATGTGATGAATGATATATGTGATGTATGAGATTGATCATGTTCTTGTACAAGGAATCACGACTTACATGTCGATGAGTATGACGATCTACAAGGATGATCATGGAGCCCCAAGATGGAGATCAAAGGAGCTATGTGATATTGGCCATATCATGTCACTATTATTATTTGATTGCATGTGATGTTTATCATGTTTTGCATCTTGTTTACTTAGAACGACGGTAGTGAATAAGATGATCCCTTACAACAATTTCAAGAAGTGTTCTCCCCTAACTGTGCACCGTTGCTACAGTTCGTCGCTTCGAAGCATCACGTGTTAATCGGGTGTGATAGATCCTTTCGTTCACATACAACGGGTGTAAGCAAGATTTACACATGCAAAAACACTTAGGGTTAACTTGACGAGCCTAGCATGTGAAGACATGGCCTCGGAACACAGAGACCGAAAGGTCGAACACGAGTCGTATGGAAGATACGATCAACATGGAGATGTTCACCGACGATGACTAGTCCGTCTCACGTGTTAATCGGACACGGCTTAGTCGACTTGGATCGTGTAACACTTAGATGACTAGAGGGATGTCTAATCTGAGTGGGAGTTCATTAATAATTTGATTAGATGAACTTAATTATCATGAACTTAGTCTAAAATCTTTACAATATGTCCTGTAGATCAAATGGCCAACGTTGTATTCAATTTCAACGCGTTCCTAGAGAAAACCAAGCTGAAAGACGATGGTAGCAACTATACGGACTGGGTCCGGAACCTGAGGATCATCCTCATAGCTGCCAAGAAAGATTATGTCCTACAAGCACCGCTAGGTGATCCACCCGTCCCACAGAACCAAGACGCTATGAACGCTTGGCAGACACGTACTGATGACTACTCCTCGTTCAGTGTGGCATGCTTTACAGCTTAGAGCCGGGGCTCCAAAAGCGTTTTGAGAGACATGGAGCATATGAGATGTTCGAAGAGCTAAAAATGGTTTTTCAAGCTCATGCCCGGATTGAGAGATATGAAGTCTCCGATAAGTTCTTCAGCTGTAAGATGGAGGAAAATAGTTCTGTCAGTGAGCACATACTCACTGTGTCTGGGTTACATAACCGCTTGACTCAGCTGGGAGTTAATCTCCCGGATGACGCGGTCATTGACAGAATCCTCCAGTCGCTTCCACCAAGCTACAAGAGCTTTGTGATGAACTTCAATATGCAGGGGATGGTAAAGACCATTCCTGAAGTATTTGCTATGCTAAAATCAGCAGAGGTAGAAGTCAAGAAGGAACATCAAGTGTTGATGATGAATAAAACCACTAAGTTCAAGAAGGGCAAGGGTAAAAAGAACTTCAAGAAGGACGGCAAGGAAGTTGCTGCGCCCGGCAAGCAAGCTGTCGGGAAGAAGTCAAAGAATGGACCCAAGCCTGAGACAGAGTGCTTTTATTGCAAAGGGAAGGGTCACTGGAAGCGGAACTGCCCCAAATACTTAGCAGATAAGAAGGCCGGCAACACCAAAGGTATATTTGATATACATGTAATTGATGTGTACCTTACCAGTACTCGTAGTAACTCCTGGGTATTTGATACCGGTGCTGTTGCTCATATTTGTAACTCACCGCAGGAGCTGCGGAATAAACGGAAACTGGAAAAGGACGAGGTGACGATGCGCGTCGGGAATGGTTCCAAGGTCGATGTGATCGCCGTCGGCACGCTACCTCTACATTTACCTACGGGATTAGTTATAAACCTCAATAATTGTTATTTAGTACCATGTTTGAGCATGAACATTGTATCAGGATCTCGTTTAATACGAGATGGCTACTCATTTAAATCCGAGAATAATGGTTGTTCTATTTATATGAGAGATATGTTTTATGGTCATGCTCCGATAGTCAATGGTTTATTCTTAATGAATCTCGAGCGTATTACTACACATGTTCATAGTGTGAGTACCAAAAGATGTAAGGTTGATAATGATAGTCCCACATACTTGTGGCACTGCCGCCTTGGTCACATAGGTGTCAAACGCATGAAGAAGCTCCATGCAGATGGACTTTTAGAGTCTCTTGATTATGAATCATTTGACACGTGCGAACCATGCCTCATGGGAAAAATGACCAAGACTCCGTTCTCAGGAACAATGGAGCGAGCAACCAACTTATTGGAAATCATACATACTGATGTGTGCGGTCCAATGAGTGTTGAGGCTCGCGGTGGCTATCGTTATGTTCTCACCCTCACTGATGACTTAAGTAGATATGGGTATGTCTACTTAATGAAACACAAGTCTGAAACCTTTGAAAAGTTCAAGGAATTTCAGAGTGAAGTTGAGAATCAACGTGACAGGAAAATCAAGTTTCTACGATCAGATCGTGGAGGAGAATACTTGAGTCACGAATTTGGCACACACTTAAGAAAATGTGGAATAGTTTCACAACTCACGCCGCCTGGAACACCTCAGCGTAACGGTGTGTCCGAACATCGTAATCGCACTCTATTAGATATGGTGCGATCTATGATGTCTCTTGCCGATTTACCGCTATCTTTTTGGGGCTATGCTTTAGAGACTGCCGCATTCACTTTAAATAGGGCTCCGTCGAAATCCGTTGAGATGACACCGTATGAATTATGGTTTGCCTAAGCTGTCGTTTCTAAAAGTTTGGGGATGCGATGCTTATGTCAAGAAACTTCAACCTGAAAAGCTCGAACCCAAGTCGGAAAAATGCGTCTTCATAGGATACCCTAAAGAAACTTATGGGTATACCTTCTACCTCAGATCCGAAGGCAAGATCTTTGTTGCCAGGAATGGATCCTTTCTAGAGAAAGAGTTTCTCTCGAAAGAAGTAAGTGGGAGGAAAGTAGAACTTGATGAAGTATTGCCTCTTGAACCGGTAAATGGTGCAACTCAAGAAAATGTTCCTGAGGTGCCTGCACCGACTAGAGAGGAAGTTATTCATGATGATCAAGATACTTCTGATCAAGATCCTACTGAAATTCGAAGGTCCACAAGGACACGTTCCGCACCAGAGTGGTACGGCAACCCTGTCTTGGAAATCATGTTGTTAGACAACAGTGAACCTACGAACTATGAAGAAGCGATGGCGGGACCGGATTCCAACAAATGGCTAGAAGCCATGAAATCCGAGATAGGATCCATGTATGAAAACAAAGTATGGACTTTGACTGACTTGCCCGTTGAACGGCGAGCCATAGAAAATAAATGGATCTTCAAGAAGAAGACAGACGCGGATGGTAATGTGACCATCTATAAAGCTCGGCTTGTCGCTAAGGGTTATCGACAAGTTCAAGGGGTTGACTACGATGAGACTTTCTCACCGGTAGCGAAGCTGAAGTCCGTCCGAATCATGTTAGCGATTGCCGCATTCTATGATTATGAAATATGGCAAATGGACGTCAAAACGGCATTCCTTAATGGTTTCCTTAAGGAAGAATTGTATATGATGCAGCCGGTAGGTTTTGTCGATCCTAAGAATGCTAACAAGGTGTGCAAGCTCCAACGCTCGATTTATGGGCTGGTGCAAGCATCTCGGAGTTGGAACATTCGCTTTGATGAGATGATCAAAGCGTTTGGGTTTACGCAGACTTATGGAGAAGCCTGCGTTTACAAGAAAGTGAGTGGGAGCTCTGTAGCATTTCTCATACTATATGTAGATGACATACTTTTGATGGGAAATGATATAGAACTCTTGGACAGCATCAAGGCCTACTTGAATAAGAGTTTTTCAATGAAGGACCTTGGAGAAGCTGCTTATATATTAGGCATCAAGATCTATAGAGATAGATCGAGACGCCTCATAGGTCTTTCACAAAGCACATACCTTGATAAGATATTGAAGAAGTTCAATATGGATCATTCTAAGAAGGGGTTCTTACCTGTGTTACAAGGTGTGAAATTGAGCTCAGCTCAATGTCCGACCACGGCAGAAGATATAGAAGAGATGAGTGTCATCCCCTATGCCTCAGCCATAGGTTCTATTATGTATGCCATGCTGTGTACCAGACCTGATGTAAACCTTGCCGTAAGTTTGGTAGGAAGGTACCAAAGTAATCCCGGCAAGGAACACTGGACAGCGGTCAAGAATATCCTAAAGTACCTGAAAAGGACTAAGGAAATGTTTCTCGTTTATGGAGGTGACGAAGAGCTCATCGTAAAGGGTTACGTCGACGCTAGGTTCGACACAGATCTGGATGACTCTAAGTCACAAACCGGATACGTGTATATGTTGAATGGTGGAGCAGTGAGCTGGTGCAGCTGCAAACAGAGCGTCGTGGCGGGATCTACATGTGAAGCGGAGTACATGGCAGCCTCGGAGGCAGCACATGAAGCTATATGGGTGAAGGAGTTCATCACCGACCTAGGAGTCATACCCAATGCGTCGGGGCCAATCAAACTCTTTTGTGACAACACTGGAGCTATTGCACTTGCCAAGGAGCCCAGGTTTCACAAGAAGACAAGGCACATCAAGCGTCGCTTCAACTCCATTCGTGAAAATGTTCAAGATGGAGACATAGAGATTTGTAAAGTACATACGGACCTGAATATAGCAGATCCGTTGACTAAACCTCTCCCTAGGGCAAAACATGATCAACACCAGAATTCCATGGGTGTTCGATTCATCACAATGTAACTAGATTATTGACACTAGTGCAAGTGGGAGACTGTTGGAAATATGCCCTAGAGGCAATAATAAAAGCATTATTATTATATTTCTTTGTTCATGATAATTGTCTTTATTCATGCTATAACTGTATTATCCGGAAATCGTAAATACACGTGTGAATACATAGACCATAATATGTCCCTAGTAAGCCTCTAGTTGAATGACTAGCTCGTTGATCAAGATAGTCATGTTTCCTGGCTATGGACATTGGATGTCATTGATAACGGATCACATCATTAGGAGAATGAATGATGTGATGGACAAGACCTAATCCTAAGCATAGCACAAGATCGTGTAGTTCGTTTGCTAGAGCTTTTCCAATGTCAAGTATCTTTTCCTTTGACCATGAGATCGTGTAACTCCCGGATACCGTAAGAGTGCTTTGGGTGTATCAAACGTCACAACGTAACTGGGTGACTATAAAGGTGCACTACGGGTATCTCCGAAAGTGTCTGTTGGGTTGACATGGATCGAGACTGGGATTTGTCACTCCATATAACGGAGAGGTATCACTGGGCCCACTCGGTAATGCATCATCATTATGAGCTCAAGGTGACCAAGTGGTTGATCACGGGATCATGCATTACGGTATGAGTAAAGTGACTTGCCGGTAACGAGACTGAACAAGGTATTGGGATACCAACGATCGAGTCTCGAGCAAGTAACATACCGATTGACAAAGGGAATTGTATACGGGGTTGATTAATCCTCGACATCGTGGTTCATCCGATGAGATCATCGTGGAGCATGTGGGAGCCATCATGGGTATCCAGATCCCGCTGTTGGTTATTGACCGGAGAGTCGTCTCGGTCATGTCTGCTTGTCTCCCGAACCCGTAGGGTCTACACACTTAAGGTTCGGTGACGCTAGGGTTATGAAGATATGTGTATGCAGTAACCCGAATGTTGTTCGGAGTCCCGGATGAGATCCCGGACGTCACGAGGAGTTCCGGAATGGTCCGGAGGTAAAGAATTATATATAGGAAGTGCTGTTTCGGCCATCGGGACAAGTTTCGGGGTTATCGGTATTGTACCGGGACCACCGGAGGGGTCCCGGGGGCCCACCAGGTGGGGCCACCTGTCCCGGGGGGCCACATGGGCTGTAGGGGGTGCGCCTTGGCCTACATGGGCCAAGGGCACCAGCCCTACTAGGCCCATGCGCCTAGGGTTTCCACCAAGGAGGAGTCCAAGTGGTGGAAGGCACCCCGAGGTGCCTTGGGGGGGAGGGAAACCCTCCCTTGGCAGCCGCACCTAGGAGATTGGATCTCCTAGGCTGCGCACCACCCCCCTTGGCCCTCCTATATATAGTTGAGGAGAGGGAGGACTTCATACCTCAGCCTTTGGTGCTCCCTCTCTCCCCGTTACGTCTCTCTCGCGTAGTATAGGCGAAGCCCTGCTACTGTGACGCCATGCATCCACCACCACGCCGTCGTGTTGCTGGATCTTCATCAACCTCTCCTTCCCCCTTGCTGGATCAAGAAAGGAGGAGACGTCTCCCGTCCCGTACGTGTGTTGAACGCGGAGGCATCGTCCGTTCGGTGCTAAGATCTTAGGTGATTTGGATCACGTCGTGTTCGACTACATCATCCCCGTTCTTTGAACGCTTCCGCTCGCGATCTACAAGGTACGTAGATGCATCTAATCACTCGTTGCTTGATGAACTCCTAGATGGATCTTGGTGAAACGAGTAGGAAATTTTTTGTTTTCTGCAACGTTCCCCAACAAAAGCCAACCACAAAGCATGACCCCTTGTTGAAATTTATGTCAGTAGATGCCACTAAGCTGGTTGACTTTGTTCCTGGTGACTCATCCAAGCAGTTTAGTATCAGTGCTAATATGGAATAGGAAAGCACGCTCATCGAGTTCATCTGTGAGAACCAGGACATCTTTGCATGGAAGCCTTCAGACTTGTCAGGTGTACCGAGGGAACTCACTGAGCACACTCTCAATGTTGATCCAAAGTTTAAACCGGTCAAGCAATTCCTTCGTCGTTTTAATGAAGAGAGGCGTAAGGCCATTGGTGAAGAAGTAGCCCGGCTCTTGGCGGTTGGGTTCATCATTGAAGTTTTTCATCCTGAGTGGTTGGCTAATCCGATGCTGGTACTTAAAAAAAATGGCACCTGGCGCATGTGCGTGGATTACACAAATCTTAATAAGGCCTGTCCGGCTGACCCTTTTGCTCTCCCTCGTATTGATCAGATGATTGATGCTACAGCGGGTTGTGAGCGTTTGAGTTTTCTGGATGCTTATTCTGGTTATCATCAGATCAAGATGGCAGTTAAGGACCAGGAGAAGACAACTTTGATCACTCCCTTTGGAGCCTTCTGCTATGTCTCTATGCCTTTTGGGCTCAAGAGTGCCCAGGCGACTTGTAGGATCGAAAGTATGTCTAGAGGGGGGTGATTATACTACTTTACCAAATAAAAGTCTAGCCTTTTCCCAATTTTATGTCTTGGTAGATTTTAGCAACTTAGCACTAGTCAAGTAATCAACCTACACATGCAAGTCTAAGAGTATAGCAGCGGAATGTAAAACATTGTACATGAAGGTAAAGGGAGGAGTTTGGAGGGAGCAAACACAATGTATACACGGAGATTTTTGGCGTGGTTTCGATAGGTGGTGCTATCGTACATCCACGTTGGTGGAGACTTCAACCCACTAAGGGTAACAGCTGCACGAGTCCACGGAGGGCTCCACCCACGAAGGGTCCACGAAGAAGCAACCTTGTCTATCCCACCATGGCCATCGCCCATGAAGGACTTTCCTCACTAGGGTAGATCTTCACGAAGTAGGCGATCTCCTTGCCCGTACAAACTCCTTGGTTCAACTCCACAATCTTGACGGAGGCTCCCAAGTGACACCTAACCAATCTAGGAGACACCACTCTCCAAAAGGTAATAGACGGTGTGCTGATGATGAACTCCTTGCTCTTGTGCTTCAAATGATAGTCTCCCCAACACTCAACTCTCTCTCACTGATTGGGATTTGGTGGAAATAAGATTTGAGTGGAAAGCAACTTGGGGAAGGCTAGATATCAAGATTAAAATGATTGGAATGGAATATCTTGGTCTCAACACATGAGTAGGTGGTTCTCTCTCAGAAAATGAATGTTGGAAGTGTACGCATGTTCTGATGGCTCTCTCCATGAATAAAGAGTGGGTGGAGGGGTATATATAGCCTCCACACAAAATCTAACCGTTACACACAAATCACCAAATTCGGTGGGGCCGAATAATGAAACTCGGTCGGACCGATTTAGTTAAAAATGTAAAAGTTAGGATTTTCGGTGGGACCGACATGTCAACTCGGTGGGACCGATTTCATTAGGGTTAGGGCATAACGTAATCTCAGTGAGACTGATTACACAAACTCGGTGGGACCGATTTTGGTAATAAGCTAACCAAAGAGTTGGTCAGACACTCGGTGGGACTGAGGGAGTCCTGGATTAGGGGGTCTCCGGACAGCCGGACCCTATCATTTGGCTGGACCGTTGGACTATGAAGATACAAGATTGAAGACTTCGTCTCGTGTCCGGATGGGACTCTACTTGGCGTGGAAGGCAAGCTAGGTAGTACGGATATGGACATATCCTCCTTTGTAACCGACCTTATGTAACCCTAGCCCCCTCCGGTGTCTATATAAACCGGAGGGTTTTAGTCCGTAGGATAACAGACAATCATACCATAGGCTAGCTTCTAGGGTTTAGCCTCTCCAATCTCGTGGTAGATCAACTCTTGTAATACTCATATCATCAAGAATAAATCAAGCAGGACGTAGGGTTTTACCTCCATCAAGAGGGCCCGAACCTGGGTAAAACATCGTGTTCCCTGCCTCCTGTTACCATCCACCTTAGACGCACAGTTCGGGACCCCCTACCCGAGATCCGCCGGTTTTGACACCGACATTGGTGCTTTCATTGAGAGTTCCTCTGTGTCGTTGCCGTCAGGCTTGATGGCTCCTACGATCATCGATAGCGATGCAGTCCAGGGTGAGACTTTTCTCCCTGGAAAGATCTTTGTGTTCAGCGGCTTCGCACTGCGGGCCAACTCGCTTGGCCATTTGGAGCAGATCAAAAGTTACGCCCCTGGCCACCAGGTCAGGTTTGAAAGCTTAAACTACACGGCCGATATCCTCGGAGACTTGATCTTCGACGGATTCGAGCCCTTGCCTTGTGCGTCGCGCGGTCACGATGAGTACGATTTAGCTCTGCCATCATACCGTATTCAGGAGATCGCACCGGCAGCCGCTCCGAGCCTCAATTCGGAGCCAGTTGCGCCATCCATGGACGGGTGGATAGACCCCGTCACGGAGGCCGTATCCTCAGCGGCGATCGAGCCGAATATTGACCTTACCCTTCACGAGAGTCGTGTTATCAAACTGCCGGATCCTTCTCCGGCCATGGATTCCGAACCGCCTGCGCCCGTTCCTATCGAACCCGGTTGGGCGCCAATCATGGAGTTTACCTCCGCGGATATTTTTCAGCATTCGCCCTTTGGCGACGTACTGAACTCATTAAGGTCTCTCTCCTTGTCAGGTGGATCTTGGCCGAACTACGTCCGGCAGGATTGGGATGCGGATGACGAAGAAATTCGCGCCCACCCACCACCCACTTAGTAGCCACTGTCGATGATTTAACCAACATGCTCGACTTCGACTCCGAAAACATCGACGATATGGACGACGGTGCAGGAGACGAACAGGAAACATTGCCCACAGGGCACCAGACGCCCACTTCATCGCATGACGTATACATGGTGGACACACCAAAAGAAAATGACGATGAGGAACGGAAGGACGCAATGAAGGGTTGTCCCCCCGAGAAGTAGTCAAAGCGGCGGCATAAGCGCCACCCCAAATCCCGCCTCAGCAGAAACAAAGATCATATAGACCCAGCGTTAGAGCAGGGTGAACAACCGCCGGACCACGGCAACACGGAGAATCAAACGAAACAACCCGACTCTGTCAAAGATAATAATCCGGACGACATCACACCGGACAGACACCCGGGGCAATAGCATGCCCATCAAAGGCTTGTTGCCACCGCGAGGAGTCTAAAAAAGCAGAAGCAAAGGCTCAAGGCTGCGCAAGACACACTCAGAATCAGATGGAGTAAAGTACTCAACACAGCGGCGAAGTACGGCGGTAACCGCCACACCAAGAGCTACCCGAAGCGGAAGTTGCTACCTGAATTCGATGAGGAGGCCTCAGATCCCCTGCAACCAAAAATTAAAATGGCCATCCAGCCAGATAGACGACCTCATGGCCAACATAGAACAGCGAACAACGCCGCACATGAGCCAATACGCGATCCACGCGAGGGCTCGCATCCAAAGGACGCCGCAACCAGATCCATTTATGGACCATGCAAGCGCGCCCTGGCATATGATGCAACACAACAAACATCCGAACACCATGGTACACCCAGATATAGGGGTGCTGCACACCCCCTATGTTTCACCGATGAGGTGCTGGACCATGAATTTCCAGAGGGATTCAAACCCGTAAACATAGAGGCATACGGCGGAACAACAGACCCTGGGGTCTGGATTGAGGACTATATCCTCCATATCCATATGGCTCGAGGAGATGATCTCCACGCCATCAAGTAGTTACCCCTCAAGCTCAAAGGGCCAGCTCGGCACTGGCTTAAAAGCCTCCCGAAAGCTCCATTGGAAGCTGGGAAGAGCTCGAAGACGCTTTTTGGGCAAATTTTCAAGGGACTTATGTCCGACCTCCGGATGCGGACAATTTGAGTCATATAACTCAACAGCCCGGAGAGTCAGCCCGAAAGCTTTGGAATATGTTTCTTACTAAAAAGAACCAAATAGTTGATTGTCCGGACGCCGAAGCCTTGGCAGCCTTTAAGCACAGCGTCCGAGATGAATGGCTTGCCAGACACCTCGGCCAAGAAAAGCCGAGAACAATGGCAGGATTAACAAGCCTCATGACCCGCTTTTGCGTGGGCGAGGACAGCTGGCTAGGCCGATGCAGCACCAGCGACCCAAGTACATCCGAAGTTAGAGACGAAAATGGGAAGTCACGACGCAGCAAAAATAATAAGCGCCGGAATAAAGAAGACAGCCCGAAGAGCACAGCGGTAAACGCCAGATTCAGAAGCTCTTGGCTAGGTCAGCAAAAGCCGGCCCCTAAAGGCGCCAGAGATGAAATGTCTAGCTTAAACAAAATTCTGGACCAAATATGTCAGATCCATAGCACCCCCGATAAACCTGCAAATCATACCCACAGAGAATGTTGGGTCTTCAAGCAGTCCGGCAAGCTCAACGCCGAACATAAGGAGCAGGATACACCAAGCGAAGACAAGGATGAGCCTCGCAAGCAAAACACTGGGGAACAAAAGAAATTTCCACGAGAAGTCAAAACAGTAAATGTGTTACACGTGATAAAGGGGAGAAGAAAAGCGGCACTCCCAGATAAACACGCCCAAGGGCCTATCACCTCGGAGTTCTGCCACTGGCCGTCTCAACCGATCACCTTCGACCATCAGGATTACTCAGCAAGTATCCGGAGCACAGGATGGGCTGCCTTGGTATTAGATCCAATAATTGACGGATACCACTTCACACGAGTCCTGATGGACGGCGGCAGCAGCTTAAACCTGATATATCAGGACACAATCCGCAAAATGGGGATAGACCCAACGAAAATTTGCGACAGCAATACTACCTTTAGAGGAGTAACGCCAGGCCCAGGGGCTCATTGCACGGGCTCCCTGCTACTAGAGGTTATATTCGGCTTCCCCGACAACTTCCATAGCGAAAATTTAACCTTCCACATTGCTCCGTTCCAAAGTGGCTATCAAGCACTACTTGGACGCGAAGCTTTTGCTCGCTTTAACCAATACCGCATTACGCTTCCCTCACGCTTAAGATGCCCGGTCCACGTGGCATCATTACAGTACATGGAAATATTGAGCGATCCCTGCGTGCCGAAGAGGGTGCGGCTGCCTTAGCAGCCACACACTAAAACGGCCTAAGCAACTAAAGCATTCGATAGGTCGTCAAGACCACGGATACGGTTAGACGAGTGTGGCGCAGCTATATGTAATTCATACAGGTTTGATGACCACACCCCTATTACAAACACAAGGGGCTCAACGCGCGCAGACAAGTGGTAATTTTTACCGATCTTGAACTGTGCATGGTTTGTCTAAAACCTACCTTTTTGCACGACAACTTTTCACCTAAATTCCTCTCTTTTACAGATGACCATCGTGCTACACCCGTCCAAGATACGGCACAACGGAGACACAGGCGCAGACGTGCAGCAGGGACCCGTTGCAAGGATTCTTTTTAGATTAAGACCCTGCGTCAACCTTTTTTACTGTCTCTTGTTGATAAACATCCCTCGGATTCTCAGTACAATTGGGAAGGATGCTAACGTCTTGGCATGTGGCCACGTCAGAATAATGTACGTACCTGGACACCAGGGGCTTCTTACAAAGGGCACTGTTTGGGCCCGATTTATACCATAAAGACCGAATGCCTTAGGGAGTGTTCGGCGTCGCGAGTTTGGCCTTATATGCATCAGCTCCGAATCATGTCTTTGGTAAAATGTTGGGTTTGCCTGGCTCCTGTGTTTTGCTGCCTTACGTTCCGCGCTATCGGCTAAGGCGGCACCAGGAGAACTACTGCGATTGTGCCCTGGTTCATCCGGACGAGCACCTTAGTAGAGAAAGCCAAAAACTGACTGTCATGATATAGCGCGGGACTGGTCAACCACTCGATGACCTATCGGAGTCTTAGAATTCCTCCGCCTTAACGAAGGGCCGTTTCCCGGCCAAGCATGTACGCACCCTCAATTCGGGTGAGTGCGGAGCCACCAAGGGCTATATAGTAGCCCCACTGTTAATCTCCTATGGCTAAGTGAAAGTGTTAAAGCATTATAGTCCGGTTGCCTAGTTCGCTGCGCTATCACCTCCTTATTAGGACCAAGACGTTGGATTAAGTGTGAATACGCGTCTTCTGCGAACACCCCCGCATCATATGCGTGGGGGCTGAAGCCGACGACTGCAATCTTTCAGGTTATATACATGTATACATAAACGGCCACACAGGTGGCATCACAATACTTTTGGGCACAAGTATGAACACATCCTTGATAAATTCAATAAAACATTGTTTTTACAATAGGGAATACATGTCACTCAAACATAATATTCTTCGAGCACCAGGCCTCTATCAAACGAGCACCCTCAAGAACTTCAAAATAGTGCTCGGCAGCCACTCGGCCTATGGCCGAACCTTGCGCTGCAACAGTGGTAGCATCCATCTCTGCCCAGTACAGTTTGACACGGGCAAGGTCCATCCGCGAGCCTTCTATGCACGCTGACCTCTTCGTTGCATTGATGCGCGGCACCGCACCAAGGAACTGCTGCACTAAGCTGAAATAGCTATTCGGCTTCGGCTTTTCCGGCCACAGATGATCTACGACGGACCTCATGGCAAGTCCGGACAATCTATTGAGTTCGGCCCATTCGGCAAGCCGATCAGTTAGTGGAAGCGGACGCTCTGGAACGTTAAACTGCGACCAGAATAGCTTGTCCACTTCACGATCTGTTTGGTCTCGGAAGTATTCGTCCACATCGACAGCACTCACCGTCAAATCCAGATACGCGTCCACCGAACTCCACAGCCGATCCAGAGGGGCATACCGCGGATCTCCGAACTTCCTCCGCAGCAAAAAAGGCTTCCCAGCCACAATATCACCGGCTTCATGCAGCTCCTCCTTCTTCGCTCTCATGGCAGAGCGGGTGTCTTTGGTCGCCATCGTGGCCTTTTCAAGGTCCGTTGCCTTCGCTCGGTTTTCTTCTTCAAGGAACTGGCAATGGTCGGCAGTGTCTTTTAACTTTATGGCCATCTTGGCCATCTTCTCTTTGCTCTCGCAATGCGCGGCCTTCTCGGCTCTTAACTCTTCGGCCGCCCTCAAAGCAGCCGCATTACTACTCCTTGCTTGTTCTTTGGCTCGGGCAAGTTCCGCCCGAAGGGTTTCCACGGTGGCAGCTCCATCTGTAGTCACAAAATATTAAAGATACTGGCATTACGCTATTCTTACTATGTGACATTCACCAGAAAATATCACTTACCCTGTGCCTCGTCAAGCCTCTTGTTAACAAGCTCGATGTCGGCATCCGCTGCATCCAGTTGCCGCTTTAGTTCGGCAAACTCATGAGTCCGGCTAGCCACTGGAGCTTCCACTACCTGCACATTAAAGCGGTATGGTTATTACCTGGGACTAAGATCCTCTGCTTGCCGCCGCACTCGGTGACAACCAGAGTCTCAGGGGCTACTATCTACACAGGGCACACCTAAAAATGTGCGGTACTATTACAAAGGTATACGTACCTCAAAGCCCGTTAGTAGATTCATAAAGGCATCATGCAACCCGCTTTTGGCGGACGAAATCCTTTCCATCACCGTACTCATCAACATACGGTGTTCTTCCGAGATGGTCACTCGCTTCAGCAGATCCCTCAGTACGTCCGACCGCATACCAGACGGCGCCGGACTCCTTTGTGTGCTCTCTTCAAGAGCCGGATGCTGGGGACTTCGGGTGACTATGGGATTATCTTCTGGCCTCACCGGATCCGGAGAGGCCCTCTGCGACGACACTTCAAGGTCGCCTGCTTCTTGAGCGGGGGAGTTCGGGGGAGGCGTTTCGCTCTCCATCATCTCTGGAAGAAGGTCCCCTGAAGACGAGCTCAGTTGGGAAGGGCTAAGATCCGAACTGCAAGATAAACACTTCGGTTATTTTCCTCGGAACTAAGGTAGAATATCTTTACAATTAAGTATTTTTTTGATCACTTACGGCTCGTTAGAGGGCTGATCCCCGCGCGGACTTTGTGCGGCAAGAGCACCCCCCAAGGCAGGACCCTCTGTTGGAGACTTCTTCTCCCGTTTGGAAGCCTTGGTTTCCGGATCCTCAGAGGCAGTCCTCTTCCTTCCCCGGAGCGAGAGAAGGTCAGAATCTTCCCCTTGGTTATCCTCCTTCATGGAGGCGCTCATTCCCTCGGTTGGAATTGGTAGCGATGGGGGCCCGCTTTCGCACTCATTATTCCCCCATTTATCTTCCTTTGAGGGCTCCGGGCAAGGTGCTAGCTCGAGCATCTTTTCCAGTACCGGATTGTCCAAACCCTCAGGAAGGGGGGCTGAACACCGAATCATCTTCGCCTTTGTTAGCCAGTCCTGGTCAAAGAGCGATTTCTCAGAATGACGTCATGATAAGTGAAAGATGGTGTGTTCGGCTAGAGGATTACTTACTTGGTCGGCGGTGCGGTTGCTGCTCAGGCCCACGTCCTCAGTAGTATCCGGACACTCTATTTGAGGTGCGAAGAATGATTTATACATCTCCTCATGCGTCAGGCCAAGGAAATTCTAAATGGCGCGCGGTCCTTCTGGGTTGAATTCCCATAAGCGGAGGGGCCGACGTTTGCATGGCTGGAGTCGACGAACCAGCATGACTTGCACTACCATAACCAAACTAGAATCTCCCTCGAAGAGATCTCGGATGCGGCTCTGCAATGTGGGCACATCCTTGGCTGGACCCTAGCTCAGCCCCCTGCTGATCCATGACATTAGTTGTGGTGGAGGGCCTGAGCGAAAGGCGGGGGAAGCCACCCACTTGGCACTTCTAGGAGCGGTGATGTAGAACCACTCCCGTTGCCATAATCCGGACACCTCTGGAAAGGACCCTTTTGGCCACGGGGCTCCTACAATCTTGCTTATCAATGCGCCTCCGCACGCTGCATACTACCCTTCGACCGTCTTCGGCTTCACATCAAAGGTCTTGAGCCACAGGCCAAAGTGAGGGGTAATGCGGAGGAAGGCCTCACATACGACAATAAATGCCGATATGTGGAGAAAGGAATTCGGGGCTAGATCGTGGAAATCAATCCCGTAATAGAACATCAAACCCCTTACGAAGGGATCCACAGTGAGGCCTAGTCCTCGGAGGAAGTGGGAGATGAACATGACGTCTTCGTTGGGTTCAGGAGTAGGGACGACCTGCCCTCGAGCGGGCAGCCGATGTGAGATTTCAGCGGTCAGGTATCTTGCCTCCCTCAACTTCTTGATATCCTGTTCCGTGATGGAGGAGGGCATCCACCGGCCCTGGAGGTTGGATCCGGACATGATTGAAGATCCGACGCACCTGACCTAGGCTTTGGGTGTTAGAACTCGAGGCAGGGGAAGGATTCGATTGAGCACGGGAGGAAAAAAGTAAAAGCCTCGTCCCTTTATAAAGAGGGTGAATATGAAGCGTCCTCCTTGTAGCCATTTGGGACTTGCCTAAAATCTAGGAGTCCTAGGCACGGTTGGGTTACCCACGCCCGTATTGATGAGAATCCCGTAATAAGGGGGACACGATCTCTGCTTTGACAAGACGTGTCAAGGAACTGCCTCGCGTTATGTGCGAGGCTAGTTAAAGGAAACAGTTCGAATAATCACAAGGCCATGGCGTAATGCCATGTTGCCAAAACGTGTCAGCAGATTAGATTTGTGGAAATATTATTCTCTCTATGGTGGTATGTGGAACTTATTTTGCAGGGTCAGATACTATCCTTGTATTCAAATTCTTTCGTGGTGTATTCGGAGGAGGAACCCGCCTTGCAATGCCGAAGACAACACTGCGCGCCGGACTCATCGTCATTGAAGCCTGGTTCAGGGGCTACTGAGGGAGTCCTGGATTAGGGGGTCTCCGGACAGCCGGACCCTATCATTTGGCCGGACCGTTGGACTATGAAGATACAAGATTGAAGACTTCGTCTCGTGTCCGGATGGGACTCTACTTGGCGTGGAAGGCAAGCTAGGCAGTATGGATATGGATATCTCCTCCTTTGTAACCGACCTTGTGTAACCCTAGCCCCCTCCGGTGTCTATATAAACCAGAGGGTTTTAGTCCGTAGGACAACAGACAATCATACCATAGGCTAGCTTCTAGGGTTTATCTTCTCCAATCTCGTGGTAGATCAACTCTTGTAATACTCATATCATCAAGAATAAATCAAGCAGGACGTAGGGTTTTACCTCCATCAAGAGGGCCCGAACCTGGGTAAAACATCGTGTTCCCTGCCTCCTGTTACCATCTGCCTTAGACGCACAGTTTGGGACCCCCTACCCGAGATCCGCCGGTTTTGACACCGACAGGGACCGATTCGCTCATCTAGGTGAGACCGAAACGTTACGAAGGGGAAACAAAGAGTTTGCATTACAAACTCGGTGGGACCGATCGCTCATCTCGGTTGGACCGAAATGTTATGAAGGGAAATAGAGAGTTTGCAATCCCTATCGGTGAGATTGAAGTGTCTAGGGTTTGTGGCTGTGGCTATGTCAAATGAACTCGGTGGCGCCGGATAGAAAGTTTTGGTGGGGTCGAGTTTGACTTTTGGTTTGGGACATATGTGAAGGAAATATGCCCTAGAGGCAATAATAAAGTTGTTATTTATATTTCCTTATATCATGATAAATGTTTATTATTTTTGCTAGAATTGTATTAACTGGAAACTTAGTACATGTGTGAATACATAGACAAACAGAGTATCACTAGTATGCCTCTACTTGACTAGCTCGTAAATCAAAGATGGTTAAGTTTCCTAGCCATGGACAAAGAGTTGTCATTTGATAAGCGGGATCACATCATTAGAGAATGATGTGATTGACTTGACCCGTCCGTTAGCTTAGGATGATGATCGTTATAGTTTCATTGCTACTGCTTTCTTCATGACTTATACATGTTCCTCAGACTAGGAGATTATGCAACTCCCGAATACCCGAGGAACACCTTGTGTGCTATAAAACGTCACAACGTAACTGGGCGATTATAAAGATGCTCTACAGGTGTCTCTGATGGTGTTTTTTGAGTTGGCATAGTTCAAGATTAGGATTTGTCACTCCGTGTATCGGAGAGGTATCTCTGGGCCCTCTCGGTAATGGACATCACTATAAGCCTTGCAAGCATTGTGACTAATGAGTTAGTTGCGGGATGATGCATTACGGAACGAGTAAAGAGACTTGCCGGTAACGAGATTGAACTAGGTATGAGGATACCGACGATCGAATCTCGAGCAAGTAACATACAAATGACAAAGGGAACAACATATGTTGTTATGCGGTTTGACCGATAAAGATCTTCGTAGAATATGTAGGAGCCAATATGAGCATCCAAGTTCCGCTATTGGTTATTGACCGGAGATGAGTCTCGGTCATGTCTACATAGTTCTCGAACCCGTAGGGTCTGCACACTTAACGTTCTGTGACGATTTGTATTATGAGTTATGTGATTTGATGACCGAAGTTTGTTCGGAGTCCCGGATGAGATCGGGGACATGACGAGGAGTCTCCAAATGGTCGAGACATGAAGATCGATATATTGGAAGGCTATTTCAGACATCGGAAAGGTTTCGAGTGATTCGGGTATTATTCACAGTACCGGAGAGTTACGGGAATTCGTAATGGGCCTTAATGGGCCATATGAGAAAGGAGAGAAAGGCCTCATGGGTGGCCGCGCCCCTTCCCCATGGACTGGTCCGAATTGGACTAGGGAAAGGGGGCGCCCCCTTCCTTCCTTGTCCTTCTCCCTTCCCTTTTTCCTATTCCATGGAGGTGGAATCCTACTAGGGAGTCCTAGTAGGACTTCGCACTTTGGGGCCACCCTCTGAGGACCGGCCTCCTCCTCCCTCCATCCTTTATATACGTGGTCAGGGGCACCCCATAGACACACAAGTTGATCATTGATCCCTTAGCCGTGTGCGGTGCCCCCTCCACCATAATCCACCTCGGTCATATCATCGTAGTGCTTAGGCGAAGCCCCGCGACGGTAGCATCATCATCACTGTCATCACGCCGTCGTGCTGACGAAGCTCTCCCTCGACACTCAGCTGGATCGAGAGTTCGTGGGACGTCACCGAGCCGAACGTGTGCAGATCGTGGAGGTGTCGTACTTTCGGTACTAGGATCGGTCGATCGTGAAGACGTACGACTACATCAACCGCGTTGTCATAACGCTTCCGCTTACGGTCCACGAGGGTACATGGACAACACTCTTCCCCTCTCGTTGCTATGCATCACCATGATCTTGCATGTGCGTAGGAATTTTTTTGAAATTACTACATTCCCCAATAGTGGTATCAAAGCCAGGTTTATGCGTAGATGTTATATGCACGAGTAGAACACAAAGGAGTTATGGGCGTGGGTATATACATATTGCTTGCCATCACTAGTTGATTCTTGATTCAGCGGTATTGTTGGATGAAGCGGCTCAGACCGACATTACGCGTACGCTTATGCGAGACTGGTTCTACCGACGTGCTTCGCACACAGGTGGCTGGTGGGTGTCAGTTTCTCCAACTTTAGTTGAATCGGATTCAATGAACAGAGTTCTTTTTGAAGATCAAAAAGCAATCACTATACCGTGTTGTGGTTTTTGTTGCGTAGGTAAGAATGGTTCTTGCTCAGCCCGTAGCAGCCACGTAGAACTTGCAACAACAAAGTAGAGGACGTCTAACTTGTTTTTGCAGGGCTTGTTGTGATGTGATATGGTCAAGACGTGATGAGATATAAGTTGTTGTATGAGATGATCATGTTTTGTTGAAGTTATCGGCAACTGGCAGAAGCCTCATGGTTGTCTCTTTATTTCATATGATGCAAGTGCCAAATAATTGCTTTACTTTATCGCTATGCGATAGCAATAGTTGCAAGAGCAATAGTTGGCGAGACGACCATGTGACGACACGTTGATAGAGATCAAGATGATGGAGATCATGGTGTCATGCCGGTGATGATAGAGATCATGACGGTACTTTGGAGATGGAGATCAAAGGCGCAAGATGATCATGGCCATATCATGTCACATATTTTGATTGCATGTGATGTTTTGTCCTTTATGCATCTTATTTTGCTTAGTTCGGCGGTAGCATTATAAGATGATCTCTCACTAAATTTCAAGGTATAAGTGTTCTCCCTGAGTATGCACCATTGCGACAGTTCGTTGTGCTGAGGCACCACGTGATGATCGGGTGTGATAAGCTCTACGTTCACATACAATGGGTGCAAGCCAGTTTTGCACACTCAGAATACTCGGGTTAAACTTGACGAGCCTAGCATATATACATATCACTACTAGGAAAAGGCTTATACATAGAAGTTTACCAGTAGCGTGTGTTTTGGTGCCCACGCTAATGATAATTAGCAGTAGCGTGTGTTAGAAACCGCGCTACTGGTACAACTTAGCAGCAGCATTGGTTTCTAGAGGGCACGCTACCGGTAAGTTAGGCGCACCACACCCCCCGGCCAAAAAATAGTAGCAGCGTTCGTACCCAAACAAGCGCTACTGTTAATAAAATATCATTAGCGTGATGTGTACTACACAACCTTCTTCTTGTAGACGTTGTTGGGCCTCCAAGTGCAGAGGTTTGTAGGACAGTAGCAAATTTCCCTCAAGTGGATGACCTAAGGTTTATCAATCCATAGGAGGCGTAGGATGAAGATGGTCTCTCTCAAACAACCCCGCAACCAAATAACAAAGAGTCTCTTGTGTCCCCAACACACCCAATACAAAGGTAAATTGTATAGGTGCACTAGTTCGGTGAAGAGATGGTGATACAAGTGGTATATGGATGGTAGATAATAGTTTTTGTAATCTGAAAATATAAAAACAGCAAGGTAACTAATGATAAAAGTGAGCGTAAACGGTATTGCAATGTGTTGAAACAAGGCCTAGGGTTCATACTTTCACTAGTGCAAGTTCCCTCAACAATAATAACATAATTGGATCACATAACTATCCCTCAACATGCAATAAAGAGTCACTCCAAAGTCACTAATAGCGGAGAACGAACGAAGAGATTATGGTAGGGTACGAAACCACCTCAAAGTTATTCTGGCAGTGGAACTCCCGATCTATTGTTCTCCCGGATGTTTTTAGGGTATATGGAGATATATAGGCGGAAGAAGTACGTCAGGGGAGCCATGAGGGGCCCACGAGGGTGGAGGGCGCGCCCCCTACCTCGTGGCCTCCTTGAAGCTTCCCTTATGTGGACTCCAAGTCTTCTGGGCTTCTTCTGATCCACAAATAAGTTCCGTGAAGTTTCAGGTCAATTGGACTCCGTTTGATTTTCCTTTTCTGCGATACTCTAAAACAAGGAAAAAACAGAAACTGGCACTGGGCTCTAGGTTAACAGGTTATTCCCAAAAATCATATAAAATGGCATATAAATGCATATAAAACATCCAAGGTTGATAATATAATAGCATGGAACAATCAAAAATTATAGATACGTTGGAGACGTATCATAGCGCGGGGCCACTATGAAGCGCTACTGCTACTTCTTCTATGTGTAATCTTTTACTAGTAGCGTGTTTTCTGGGCAAGCGCTATAGCTAGTTTTATGTACCAGTAGATATTTTGGCTAGCACACATAGCAGTAGTGCGCTTTGGTGCCCAGCGCTACTGCTATGGTCGCCAGCCAAAATATCTGCCACCTTTCCCCCTTTCTTCTTCCTCCCCCTTTCTTTCTCCCCCTCTCCCTCTTGCACTTGCTTGTCCTTCAATGCTTCCCCCTCTTCTTTGCCCCTCCTCCCCCCTCCATTAGTGCCCTCCCTCCTTTCTCTTCCTTGTTTTTGCCCTTCCTCCCCTTCTCTTCTTTGCCCCTCCACCAACCCCTCCATTAATGCCCTCCCTCCTTCCTCTTCCTTTCTTTTACCCCTTCTCCCCTTCTCTTCTTTGCCCCTCCACTACCCCCTCCATTAATTCCCTCCCTCCTCCCTCTCATAGCTCTATCTAGAGCTACTAGCTAGTTACAAGAAGGTGCTTGATATTCCTCTTGACAAATAGGTGAGCTAAAAAAGAGTTGTGCAAGAATGGAAACATGTGTGTTTGCGATTAGGACCGAAACTATGTGCGATATGAATATACTGAATTGTGTGTGCCATGTGAGTGACATGAGTTGCCTATGTTTTGCGAAATGTCGATTCATTTCCGTTTTGGCGAATTTCGGGCAAACTCAATATGTCCTATGTTTAGGGAAGGTCATGCTGATTTTTTGTATGAATTTGATCCATGCATGCATATATACGTGGTTATAATATTTTCTCCGCGTGCAGGTGATCATGAAGGTCAATGGAAGGATGGTGGAAAGATACTGGCAATCCGCTGTGAATGACATGTATGAAAAAAGACTGAGGGATGTTTTATGTCCATGTCGAAAATGCAAAGGAAGAGTCAGGCTCGACCCCTTTCAGGGTGGTAAATTCAAGGCACACATGCTCATGCATGGTTTCATGCATGTCCATACTCGATGGATAAGTGAAGATGATGATGATGAGGACGTCGACGGGGCAGGAAATAACGACATGGGGCCACCAGATGAAGAGATGACCGATTATGTGCCCGAAGAGGAAGACGGCCTCGGAAATGTCGATGGCGAAGAGGCAGTTCAAGGCGAGAATACGCGGACAGGCAACCGTCTTCGTCGCTACTAAGTTCATCCATGCGGGACCTGCATGTTCGAGACCTGCTTCGCAAGAAGACGACTAGCGACAGAGCTGCTTGTAGAGAGGAGGCCAAACTGGCGCAACTGGAGGTAGACTCGATGACTCCTTTGTATGATGGTTGCAATCCCGAGGTGACCCGCTTGAGTTTCACACTAGAACTTCTAAAGATGAAGGCAAAAAACAAATGGACAGATACAAGCATGGATGAGCTTCTGAAGTACCTAAAGAAGGTTCTTCCCGCGGGAAGCCTGTGTCCTACTAGTGTCGAGGAGGCAAAGAAAATCGTGTGCCCTCTTGATCTGCCACATATTAGATATCACACATGCATCAATGATTGCATCATATATCGGAACGAGCACGCGGAAAAAACCATCTGTCCAAAGTGCAATGCTTCACGATATAAAAAGGCCGGAAAGAAAGCTCCAGAGAAAGTTGTATGGTACTTTCCAATCACTCCGTGTCTACAGCGGTATTTCGTAGATCCTAAGGAAGCAAAGCATATGCGCTGGCACGCGGAGACGGTGAAGCCAGATGACAGAGATGAGCCGAAGCTGAGACACTTTGCAGATGCTAGCTAGTGGAGAGCATTAAATGCTGAATTTGAATTTTTCGCAAATGATCCAAGGAACATCGTGCTTGGCGCTAGTAGTGATGGCATGAATCCATTTGGCAACCAGAACACCAATCATAGCACATGGCCCGTGTTTGTATGGATGTACAACCTCCCCCCTGGTTGTGCATGAAGGAAAAATACATACACATGGTTATGCTTATTCAAGGGCCGAAACAACCGGGAAATGATATAAATCTGTATCTCGGGTTACTAAAAGAGGAGTTACAAACCATATGGACAACACCGGCCAAGACAAGGGATGCAAGCAAAGGAGAGTATTTCTAGATGAGAGCCGCGCAGATCATGACGGTGCAGGACTATCTCGGTTACGGCTATCTCTCCGGCCAGGTGTGCCACGGATATTCCGGATGCACGAGGTGCATGGATGATACAACTTCTCTGCATCTATCGAAAGATGGCGGGTCTTCGAAAATCGTGTACATGGGGCATCGAAGATGGATCGAGAAGGATGACCCATGGAGAAAACGTGGAGATCTATTCAATGGTAAGGCTGAGCATCGAGGTCCTCCACGTAAGCATAGCGGTGCAGAAATATATGAGTTATTGAAGAATTGGGAAGAGTGCCCCTCGCCGGGAAAGACGAAGAAAAAGGCACCGGAGCCCCTACTGAAGATATGGAAGACGAGATCTATTTTCTGGGACTTGGAATACTGGCCCATACTCGACACGCCTCATAGCTTTGATCAAATGCATATCACAAAAAATATCCTTGAGAGTTTGCTTGGAACATTGATGAACATGCCGGAGAGGACCAAGGATGGGCCGAAGGCAAGAAAAGACTTGGAATTTTTGAAAATCAGGAAAGATCTCCAAATGCCCGGTAAAAGGTCGTCAGAGGAGACCGAGACGGAGACGGAGATGGAAGATAGGGGAAAAAAGTAAACAAGGAGGAAGAACAGTATTGCCCCCCCTCTTGCTTCACCTTAGATGTGAAGGAGGTCGATCAATTGTTCAAGTGCCTTGCCAGAATCAAAGTTAGTTCCGGATACTGTGGGAAGATGAGTAGATATCTGGACACTAAGAAAAAAAGGTTCACTGGGATGAAGTCTCATGACTGTCATGTGATGATGACGCAGTTACTCCCGGTTGCACTTAGAGGGATTATGGACACACATGTGTGTTGGGGAACGTAGCAGAATTTTAAAATTTTCTATGCATCACCAAGATCAATCTATGGAGTCATCTAGCAACGAGGGAGAGGGGAGTGCATCTACATACCCTTGTAGATCGTGAGTGGAAGCATTCAAGAGAACGGGGTTGATGGAGTCATACTCGCCGTGATCCAAATCACCGATGACCTAGCGCCGAATGGATGGCACCTCCGCGTTCAACACACGTACGGTTGGGAAGACGTCTCCTCCAACTTGATCCAGCAAGGGGGAAGGAGAGGTTGATGGAGATCCAGCAGCACGACGGCGTGGTGGTGGAAGCAACGGCGATCTCGGCAGGGCTTCGCCAAGCTTAGCGAGAGGGAGAGGTGTCACGGGAGGGAGAGGGAGGTGCCAGGGGCTAGGGTGCGGCTGCCCTACCTCCCCCACTATATATAGGACCCCTAGGGGGGGCGCTGACCCTAGAAGATGGGATCTCCAAGGGGGGCGGCGGCCAAGGGGGGTGGCTTGCCCCCCAAGCCAAGTGGGGCGCCCCCACCCCTAGGGTTTCCAACCCTAGGCGCAGGGGGGAGGCCCAAGGGGGGCGCACCAGCCCACTAGGGGCTGGTTCCCCTCCCACTTCAGCCCATGGGGCCCTCCGGGATAGGTGGCCCCACCCGGTGGACCCCCGGGACCCTTCCGGTGGCCCCGGTACAATACCGATTACCCCCGAAACTTTCCCGATGGCCGAAACTTGACTTCCTATATATAAATCTTCACCTCCGGACCATTCCGGGACTCCTCGTGACGTCCGGGATCTCATCTGGGACTCCGAACAACTTTCGGGTTACCGTATACTAATATCTCAACAACCCTAGCGTCACCGAACCTTAAGTGTGTAGACCCTACGGGTTCGGGAGACACGCAGACATGACCGAGACAAATCTCCGGTCAATAACCAACAGCGGGATCTGGATACCCATGTTGGCTCCCGCATGCTCCTCGATGATCTCATCGGATGAACCACGATTACGAGGATTCAATCAATCCTGTATACAATTCCCTTTGTCAATCGGTACGTTACTTGCCCGAGACTCGATCGTCGGTATCCCAATACCTCGTTCAATCTCGTTACCGGCAAGTCACTTTACTCGTACCGTAATGCATGATCCCGTGACCAACCACTTGGTCACATTGAGCTCATTATGATGATGCATTACCGAGTGGGCCCAGAGATACCTCTTCGTCATACGTAGTGACAAATCCCAGTCTCGATTCGTGCCAACCCAACAGACACTTTTGGAGATACCCGTAGTGCACCTTTATAGTCACCCAGTTACGTTGTGATGTTTGGCACACCCAAAGCACTCCTACAGTATCCGGGAGTTGCACAATCTCATGGTCCAAGGAAATGATACTTGACATTCGGAAAAGCTCTAGCAAACGAACTACACGATCTTTGAGCTATGCTTAGGATTGGGTCTTGTCCATCACATCATTCTCCTAATGATGTGATCACGTTATCAATGACATCCAATGTCCATAGTCAGGAAACCATGACTATCTTTTGATCAACGAGCTAGTCAACTAGAGGCTCACTAGGGACGTGTTGTGGTCTATGTATTCACACATGTATTATGATTTCCGGATAACACAATTATAGCATGAACAATACACAATTATCATGAACAAGGAAATATAATAATAACCATTTTATTATTGCCTCTAGGGCATATTTCCAACAGTCTCCCACTTGCACTAGAGTCAATAGTCTAGTTACATTGTATGAATCGAACACCCATAGAGTCCTGGTGTTGATCATGTTTTGCTCTAGGGAGAGGTTTAGTCAACGGATCTGCCACATTCAGATCCGTATGTACTTTACAAATATCTATGTCTCCATTTTGAACACTTTCATGAATGGAGTTGAAGCGACACTTGATATGCCTGGTCTTCCTGTGAAACCTGGGCTCCTTGGAAGGGCAATAGCTCCAGTGTTGTCACAGAAGAGAATCATCGGGCCCGACGCATTGAGAATGACTCCTAGGTCGGTAATGAACTCCTTCACCCAGATTGCTTCTTGTGCTACCTCCAAGGCTGCCACGTACTCCGCTTCACATGTAGATCCCGCCACAACACTTTGCTTGCAACTGCACCAGCTTACTGCCCCACCATTCAAAATATACACGTATCCGGTTTGTGACTTAGAGTGATCCAGATCTGTGTCGAAGCTAGCATTGACGTAACCCTTTACGACGAGATCTTCGTCACCTCCATAAACGAGAAACATATCCTTAGTCCTCTTTAGGTACTTCAGGATATTCTTGACCGCTGTCCAGTGTTCAATGCCGGGATTACTTTGGTACCTTCCTACCAAACTTACGGCAAGGTTTACATCAGGTCTGGTACACAACATAGCATACATGATAGATCCTATGGCCGAGGCATAGGGGACGACACTCATCTTTTCTCTATCTTCTATCGTGGTCGGGCATTGAGCCGTGCTCAATCTCGTACCTTGCAATACAGGCAAGAACCCCTTCTTTGACTGATCCATATTGAACTTTTTCAATATCTTGTCAAGGTAAGTACTCTGTGAAAGACCAATGAGGCGTCTCGATCTATCTCTATAAATCTTGATGCCTAATATGTAAGCAGCTTCACCAAGATCCTCCATTGAAAAACACTTGTTCAAGTGGGCCTTTATGCTTTCCAAGAATTCTATATCATTTCCCATCAACAGTATGTCATCCACACACAATATGAGAAATGCTACAGATGAAGGAAATATGCCCTAGAGGCAATAATAAAGTTATTATTTATTTCCTTATATCATGATAAATGTTTATTATTCATGCTAGAAATGTATTAACCGGAAACATAATACATGTGTGAATACATAGACAAACAGAGTGTCACTAGTATGCCTCTACTAGACTAGCTCGTTAATCAAAGATGGTTATGTTTCCTAACCATGGACAAAGAGTTGTTATTTGATTAACGGGATCACATCATTAGGTGAATGATCTGATTGACATGACCCATTCCATTAGCTTAGCACCCGATCGTTTAGTATGTTGCTATTGCTTTCTTCATGACTTATACATGTTCCTATGACTATGAGATCATGCAACTCCCGTTTACTGGAGGAACACTTTGTGTGCTACCAAATGTCACAACGTAACTGGGTGATTATAAAGGTGCTCTACAGGTGTCTCCAAAGGTACATGTTGGGTTGGCGTATTTCGAGATTAGGATTTGTCACTCCGATTGTCGGAGAGGTATCTCTGGGCCCTCTCGGTAATACACATCACACAAGCCTTGCAAGCATTGCAACTAATGAGTTAGTTGTGAGATGATGTATTACGGAATGAGTAAAGAGACTTGCCGGTAACGAGATTGAACTAGGTATTAAGATACCGACGATCGAATCTCGGGCAAGTAACATACCGATGACAAAGGGAACAATGCATGTTGTTATGCGGTCTGACCGATAAAGATCTTCGTAGAATATGTAGGAGCCAATATGAGCATCCAGGTTCCGCTATTGGTTATTAACCGGAGACGTGTCTCGGTCATGTCTACATTGTTCTCGAACCCGTAGGGTCCGCACGCTTAAGGTTTCGATGACAGTTATATTATGAGTTTATGAGTTTTGATGTACCGAAGGAGTTCGGAGTCCCAGATGGGATCGGGGACATGACGAGGACTCTCGAAATGGTCGAGACATAAAGATTGATATATTGGAAGCCTATATTTGGATATCGGAAGTGTTCTGGGTGAAATCGGGATTTTACCGGAGTACCGGGAGGTTACCGGAACCCCCCGGGAGGTTTATGGGCCTTAGTGGGCCTTAGTGGAAGAGAGGAGAGGTGGCCAGGGCTGGGCCGCGCGCCCCTCCCCCCTAGTCCGAATAGGACAAGGAGAGGGGGGCGACGCCCCCCTTCCTTCTCTCTCTCCTCTTTCCCCCCTCCCGAATCCTATTCCAACTAGGAAAGGGGGGGGGGAATCCTACTCCCGGAGGCAGGGGACCCCTAGGGACACAAGTTGATCCACGTGATCATATTCTTAGCCGTGTGCGGTGCCCCCTTCCACCATAGTCCTCGATAATATTGTAGCGGTGCTTAGGCGAAGCCCTGCGACGGTAGTACATCAAGATCGTCACCACGCCGTCGTGCTGACGGAACTCTTCCCCGACACTTTGCTGGATCGGAGTCCGGGGATCGTCATCGAGCTGAACATGTGCTAGAACTCGGAGGTGCCGTAGTTTCGGTGCTTGATCGGTCGGGCCGTGAAGACGTCCGACTACATCAACCACGTTGTGCTAACGCTTCCGTTGTCGATCTACAAGGGTACATAGATCACACTCTCCCCTCTCGTTGCTATGCATCACCATGATCTTGCGTGTGCGTAGGAATTTTTTTGAAATTACTACGTTACCCAACAGTGGCATCCGAGCCTAGGTTTTATGTGTTGATGTTATTTGCACGAGTAGAACACACGTGAGTTGTGGGCGATATAAGTCATACTTCTTACCAGCATGTCATACTTTGGTTCGGCGGTATTGTTGGACGAAGCGGCCCGGACCGACATTACGCGTACGCTTACGCGAGACCGGTTCTCCCGACGTGCTTTGCATAAAGGTGGTTAGCGGGTGACAGTTTCTCCAACTTTAGTTGAACCGAGTGTGGCTACGCCCGGTCCTTGCGAAGGTTAAAATAGCACCAACTTGACAAACTATCGTTGTGGTTTTGATGCGTAGGTAAGATTGGTTCTTGCTTAAGCCCGTAGCAGCCACGTAAAACTTGCAACAACAAAGTAGAGGACGTCTAACTTGTTTTTGCAGGGCATGTTGTGATGTGATATGGTCAAGACATGATGCTAAATTTTATTGTATGAGATGATCATGTTTTGTAACTGAGTTATCGGCAACTGGCAGGAGCCATATGGTTGTCGCTTTATTGTATGCAATGCAATCGCACTGTAATGCTTTACTTTATCACTAAGCGGTAGCGATAGTCGTGGAAGCATAAGATTGGCGAGACGACAACGATGCTACGATGGAGATCAAGGTGTCGCGCCGGTGACGATGGTGATCATGACGGTGCTTCGAAGATGGAGATCACAAGCACAATATGATGATGGCCATATCATATCACTTATATTGATTGCATGTGATGTTTATCTTTTATGCATCTTATCTTGCTTTGATTGATGGTAGCATCATAAGATGATCTCTCACTAATTATCAAGAAGTGTTCTCCCTGAGTATGCACCGTTGCGAAAGTTCTTCGTGCTGAGACACCACGTGATGATCGGGTGTGATAGGCTCTACGTTCAAATACAACGGGTGCAAAACAGTTGCACACGCGGAATACTCAGGTTATACTCAGGTTATACACGCGGAACACGGAGACCGAAAGGTCGAGCGTGAATCATATAGTAGATATGATCAACATAGTGATGTTTACCAATGAAGCTACTCCATCTCACGTGATGATCGGACATGGTTTAGTTGATTTGGATCACGTAATCACTTAGAGGATTAGAGGGATGTCTATCTAAGTGGGAGTTCTTTAAGTAATATGATTAATTGAACCAAAATTTATCATGAACTTAGTACCTGATAGTATCTTTCTTATTCATGTTTGATTGTAGATAGATGGCCCGTGCTATTGTTCCGTTGAATTTTAATGCGTTCCTTGAGAAAGCAAAGTTGAAAGATGATGGTAGCAATTACACAGACTGGGTCCGTAACTTGAAGATTATCCTCATTGCTGCACAAAAGAATTACGTCCTGGAAGCACTGCTGGGTGCCAGGCCTGCTGCTGGAGCAACACCAGATGTTATGAACGTCTGGCAGAGCAAAGCTGATGACTACTCGATAGTTCAGTGTGCCATGCTTTACGGCTTAGAATCGGGACTTCAACGACGTTTTGAACGTCATGGAGCATATGAGATGTTCCAGGAGTTGAAGTTAATATTTCAAGCAAATGCCCGGATTGAGAGATATGAAGTCTCCAATAAGTTCTATAGCTGCAAGATGGAGGAGAACAGTTCTGTCAGTGAGCATATACTCAAAATGTCTGGGTATAATAATCACTTGATTCAATTGGGAGTTAATCTTCCAGATGATTGCGTCATTGACAGAATTCTCCAATCACTGCCACCAAGCTACAAGAGCTTCGTGATGAACTATAATATGCAAGGGATGAATAAGACTATTCCCGAGCTCTTCGCAATGCTGAAAGCTGCGGAGGTAGAAATCAAGAAGGAGCATCAAGTGTTGATGGTCAACGAGACCACTAGTTTTAAGAAAAAGGGCAAAGGGAAGAAGAAGGGGAACTTCAAAAAGAACAGCAAGCAAGTTGCTGCTCAAGAGAAGAAACCCAAACCTGGACCTAAGCTTGAAACTGAGTGCTTCTACTGCAAGCAGACTGGTCACTGGAAGCGGAACTGCCTCAAGTATTTGGCGGATAAGAAGGATAGCAAGATGAACAAAGGTATATGTGATATACATGTTATTGATGTGTACCTTACTAATGCTCGCAGTAGCACCTGGGTATTTGATATTGGTTCTGTTGCTAATATTTGCAACTCGAAACAGGGACTACGGATTAAGCGAAGATTAGCTAAGGACGAGGTGACGATGCGCATGTGAAATGGTTCCAAAGTCGATGTGATCGCAGTCGGCACGCTACCTCTACATCTACCTTCGGGATTAATATTAGACCTAAATAATTGTTATTTGGTGCGAGCGTTAAGCATGAACATATCTGGATCTTGTTTGATGCGAGACGGTTATTCATTTAAATCAAAGAATAATGGTTGTTCTATTTACATGAGTAATATCTTTTATGGTCATGCACCCTTAAAGAGTGGTCTATTCTTATTAAATCTCGATAGTAGTGACACACATATTCATAGTGTTGAAACCAAAAGATGCAGAGTTGATAATGATAGTGCAACTTATTTGTGGCACTGCCGTTTAGTTCATATCGGTATAAAGCGCATGAAGAAACTCCATACTGATGGGCTTTTGGAACCACTTGATTATGAATCACTTGGTACTTGCGAACCGTGCCTTATGGGTAAGATGACAAAAACACCATTCTCCGGTACTATGAAGAGAGCAACAGATTTGTTAGAAATCATACATACAGATGTATGTGGTCCGATGAATGTTGAGGCTCATGGCGGATATCGTTATTTTCTCACCTTCACAGATGACTTAAGCAGATATGGGTATATCTACTTAATGAAACACAAGTCTGAAACGTTTGAAAAGTTCAAAGAATTTCAGATTGAAGTTGAAAATCATCGTAACAAGAAAATAAAATTCCTACGATCTGATCGTGGAGGAGAATATTTGAGTTACGAGTTTGGTGTACATTTGAAACAATGTGGAATAGTTTCGCAACTCACGCCACCTGGAACACCACAGCGTAATGGTGTGTCCGAACATCGTAATCGTACTTTACTAGATATGGTACGATCTATGATGTCTCTTACTGATTTACCGCTATTGTTTTGGGGATACGCTCTAGAGACGGCCGCATTCACGTTAAATAGGGCACCATCAAAATCCGTTGAGACGACGCCTTATGAACTGTGGTTTGGCAAGAAACCAAAGTTGTCGTTTCTGAAAGTTTGGGGCTGCGATGCTTATGTGAAAAAGCTTCAACCTGATAAGTTCGAACCCAAATCGGAAAAATGTGTCTTCATAGGATATCCAAAGGAAACTATTGGATACACCTTCTATCACAGATCTGAAGGCAAGACTTTTATTGCTAAATTCGGAAACTTTCTGGAGAAGGAGTTTCTCTCAAAAGAAGTGAGTAGGAGGAAAGTAGAACTTGACGAGGTAACTGTACCTACTCCCTTATTGGAAAGTAGTACATCACAGAAATCTGTTTCTGTGACACCTACACCAATTAGTAAGGAAGCTAATGATAATGATCATGAAACTTTAGAACAAGATACTACTGAACCTCGTAGATCAAGCAGAGTGAGATCCGCGCCAGAGTGGTACGGTAATCCTGTTCTGGAAGTCATGCTACTAGATCATGATGAACCTACGAACTATGAATAAGCGATGGTGAGCCCAGATTCCGCAAAATGGCTTGAAGCCATGAAATCTGAGATGGGATCCATGTATGAGAACAAAGTATGGACTTTGGTTGACTTGCCCAATGACCGGCAAGCAATTGAGAATAAATGGATCTTCAAGAAGAAGACGGACGCTGACGGTAATATTACTATCTACAAAGCTCGACTTGTCGCAAAAGGTTTTCGGCAAGTTCAAGGGATTGACTACGATGAGACCTTCTCACCCGTAGCGATGCTTAAGTCTATCCGAATCATGTTAGCAATTGCCGCATTTTATGATTATGAAATTTGGCAGATGGATGTCAAAACTGCATTCCTGAATGGATTTCTGGAAGAAGAGTTGTTTATGATGCAACCAGAAGGTTTTGTCGATCCAAAGGGAGCTAACAAAGTGTGCAAGCTCCAGCGATCCATTTATGGACTGGTGCAAGCCTCTCGGAGTTGGATTAAACGCTTTGATAGTGTGATCAAAGCATTTGGTTTTATACAGACTTTTGGAGAAGCCTGTATTTACAAGAAAGTGAGTGGGAGCTCTGTAGCATTTCTGATATTATATGTGGATGACATATTACTAATTGGAAATGATATAGAATTTCTGGATAGCATAAAGGGATACTTGAATAAGAGTTTTTCAATGAAAGACCTCGGTGAAGCTGCTTACATATTAGGCATTAAGATCTATAGAGATAGATCAAGAAGCTTAATTGGAATTTCACAAAGCACATACCTTGACAAAGTTTTGAAGAAGTTCAAAATGGATCAAGCAAAGAAAGGGTTCTTGCCTGTGTTACAAGGTATGAAGTTGAGTCAGACTCAATGCCCGACCACTGCAGAAGATAGAGAGAAAATGAAAAATGTTCCCTATGCTTCAGCCATAGGCTCTATAATGTATGCAATGCTGTGTACCAGACCTGATGTGTGCCTTGCTATAAGTCTAGCAGGGAGGTACCAAAGTAATCCAGGAGTGGATCACTGGACAGCGGTCAAGAACATCCTGAAATACCTGAAAAGGACTAAGGATATGTTTCTCGTTTATGGAGGTGACAAAGAGCTAATCGTAAATGGTTACGTCGATGCGAGCTTTGACACTGATCCGGATGATTCTAAATCACAAACTGGATACGTATTTACATTAAACGGTGGAGCTGTCAGTTGGTGCAGTTCTAAACAAAGCGTCGTGGCGGGATATACGTGTGAAGCAGAATACATAGCTGCTTCGGAAGCAACAAATGAAGGAGTCTGGATGAAGGAGTTCATATCCGATCTAGGTGTCATACCTAGTGCATCGGGTCCAATGAAAATCTTTTGTGACAATACTGGTGCAATTGCCTTGGCAAAGGAATCCCGATTTCACAAGAGAACCAAGCACATCAAGAGACGCTTCAATTCCATCCGGGATCTAGTCCAGGTGGGAGACATAGAGATTTGCAAGATACATACGGATCTGAATGTAGCAGACCCGTTGACTAAGCCTCTTCCACGAGCAAAACATGATCAGCACCAAGGCTCCATGGGTGTTAGAATCATTACTATATAATCTAGATTATTGACTCTAGTGCAAGTGGGAGACTGAAGGAAATATGCCCTAGAGGCAATAATAAAGTTATTATTTATTTCCTTATATCATGATAAATGTTTATTATTCATGCTAGAATTGTATTAACTGGAAACATAATACATGTGTGAATACATAGACAAACAGAGTGTCACTAGTATGCCTCTACTAGACTAGCTCGTTAATCAAAGATGGTTATGTTTCCTAACCATGGACAAAGAGTTGTTATTTGATTAACGGGATCACATCATTAGGTGAATGATCTGATTGACATGACCCATTCCATTAGCTTAGCACCCGATCGTTTAGTATGTTGCTATTGCTTTCTTCATGACTTATACATGTTCCTATGACTATAAGATGATGCAACTCCCGTTTACCGGAGGAACACTTTGTGTGCTACCAAACGTCACAACATAACTGGGTGATTATAAAGGTGCTCTACAGGTGTCTCCAAAGGTACATGTTGGGTTGGCGTATTTCGAGATTAGGATTTGTCACTCCGATTGTCGGAGAGGTATCTCTGGGCCCTCTCGGTAATGCATATCACATAAGCCTTGCAAGCATTGCAACTAATGAGTTAGTTGTGAGATGATGTATTACGGAACGAGTAAAGAGACTTGCCGGTAACGAGATTGAACTAGGTATTAAGATACCGACGATCGAATCTCGGGCAAGTAACATACCGATGACAAAGGGAACAACGTATGTTGTTATGCGGTCTGACCGATAAAGATCTTCGTAGAATATGTAGGAGCCAATATGAGCATCCAGGTTCCGCTATTGGTTATTGACCGGAGACGTGTCTCGGTCATGTCTACATTGTTCTCGAACCCGTAGGGTCCGCACGCTTAAGGTTTCGATGACAGTTATATTATGAGTTTATGAGTTTTGATGTACCGAAGGAGTTCGGAGTCCCGGATGGGATCGGGGACATGACGAGGAGTCTCGAAATGGTCGAGACATAAAGATTGATATATTGGAAGCCTATATTTGGATATCGGAAGTGTTCCGGGTGAAATCGGGATTTTACCGGAGTACCGGGAGGTTACCGGAACCCCCCGGGAGGTTTATGGGCCTTAGTGGGCCTTAGTGGAAGAGAGGAGAGGTGGCCAGGGCTGGGCCGCGCGCCCCTCCCCCCTAGTCCGAATAGGACAAGGAGAGGGGGGCGGCGCCCCCCCTTCCTTCTCTCTCTCCTCTTCCCCCCCTCCCGAATCCTATTCCAACTAGGAAAGGGGGGGAATCCTACTCCCGGAGGGAGTAGGACTCCTCCTGGCGCGCCCTCTCCTGGCCGGCCGCACCCCCCCTTTGATCCTTTATATACGGAGGCAGGGGACACCCCTAGGGACACAAGTTGATCCACGTGATCATATTCTTAGCCGTGTGCGGTGCCCCCTTCCACCATAGTCCTCGATAATATTGTAGCGGTGCTTAGGCGAAGCCCTGTGACAGTAGTACATCAAGATCGTCACCACGCCGTCGTGCTGACGGAGCTCTTCCCCGACACTTCGCTGGATCGGAGTCCGGGGATCATCATCGAGCTGAACGTGTGCTAGAACTCGGAGGTGCCGTAGTTTCGGTGCTTGATCGGCCGGGCCGTGAAGACGTACGACTACATCAACCACGTTGTGCTAACGCTTCCGTTGTCGATCTACAAGGGTACGTAGATCACACTCTCCCCTCTCGTTGCTATGCATCACGATGATCTTGCGTGTGCGTAGGAATTTTTTTGAAATTACTACGTTACCCAACAACAGAGCTCCCACTCACTTTCTTGTAAATGCAGGCATCTCCATAAGTCTGCGTAAACCCAAACGCTTTGATCATCTCATCAAATTTTCCAATTCCGAGATGCTTGCACCAGCCCATAGATCGAGCGTTGGAGCTTGCACACCTTGTCAGCATTCTTAGGATCGACAAAACCTTCCGGCTGCATCATATACAATTCTTCCTTAAGGAAACCATTAAGGAATGCCGTTTTGACGTCCATTTGCCATATCTCATAATCATAGAATGCGACAGTTGCTAACATGATTCGGACGGACTTCAGCTTCGCTACGGGTGAGAAAGTCTCATCGTAGTCAACCCCTTGAACTTGTCAATAACCCTTAGCGACAAGCCGAGCTTTATAGAGGGTTACATTACCATCCGCGTCTGTCTTCTTCTTAAAGATCCATTTATTTTCTATGGCTCGCCGATCATCGGGCAAGTCAGTCAAAGTCCATACTTCGTTTTCATACATGGATCCTATCTCGAATTTCATGGCTTCCAGCCATCTGTCGGAATCCGGGCCCGCCATCGCTTCTTCATAGTTCAAAGGTACACTATTGTCTAACAACATGATTTCCAGGACAGGGTTGCCGTACCACTCTGGTGCGGAACGTGTCCTTGTGGACCTACGAAGTTCAGTAGCAACTTGATCTGAAGTTTCATGATCATCATCATTAACCACCTCTCTAGTCGGTGCAGGCACCTCAGGAACATTTTCTTGAGCCGCGCTACTCTCCGGTTCAAGAGGCAATACTTCATCTAGTTCTACTTTCCTCCCACTTACTTCTTTCGAGAGAAACTCTTTCTCTAGAAAGGATCCATTCTTGGCAACAAAGATCTTGCCTTCGGATCTGAGGTAGAAGGTATACCCAATAGTTTCTTTAGGGTATCCTATGAAGACGCATTTTTCCGATTTGGGTTCGAGGTTTTCAGGTTGAAGTTTCTTGACATAAGCATCGCATCCCCAAATTTTTAGAAACGACAGCTTAGGTTTCTTCCCAAAACATAATTCATACGGTGTCGTCTCAACGGATTTCGACGGAGCCCTATTTAAAGTGAATGCGGCAGTCTCTAAAGCATAGCCCCAAAAAGATAGCGGTAAATCGGTAAGAGACATCTAAGAGACATCATAGATCGCACCATATCTAATAGAGTGCGATTACGACGTTCGGACACACCGTTACGCTGAGGTGTTCCAGGCGGCGTGAGTTGTGAAACTATTCCACATTTTCTTAAGTGTGTGCCAAACTCGTGACTCAAGTATTCTCCTCCACGATCTGATCGTAGAAACTTGATTTTCCTGTCACGTTGATTCTCAACCTCACTCTGAAATTCCTTGAACTTTTCAAAGGTCTCAGACTTGTGTTTCATTAAGTAGACATACCCATATCTACTAAGTCATCAGTGAGGGTGAGAACATAACGATAGCCACCGCGAGCCTCAACACTCATTGGACCGCACACATCAGTATGTATGATTTCCAATAAGTTGGTTGCTCGCTCCATTGTTCCTGAGAACGGAGTCTTGGTCATTTTACCCATGAGGCATGGTTCGCACGTGTCAAATGATTCATAATCAAGAGACTCCAAAAGTCCATCTGCATGGAGCTTCTTCATGCGTTTGACACCTATGTGACCAAGGCGGCAGTGCCACAAGTATGTGGGACTATCATTATCAACCTTACATCTTTTGGTATTCACACTATGAATATGTGTAACATTACGCTCGAGATTCATTAAGAATAAACCATTCACCAGCGGAGCATGACCATAAAACATATCTCTCATATAAATAGAACAACCATTATTCTCGGATTTAAATGAGTAGCCATATCGAATTAAACGAGATCCTGATACAATGTTCATGCTCAAAGCTGGCACTAAATAACAATTATTGAGGTTTAAAACTAATCCCGTAGGTAAATGTAGAGGCAGCTGCCGACGGCGATCACATCGACCTTGGAACCATTCCCGACGCGCATCGTCACCTCGTCCTTCGCCAGTCTCCGCTTTATTCCGCAGCTCCTGCTTTGAGTTACAAATGTGAGCAACCGCACCGGTATCAAATACCCAGGACCTACTACGAGTACTGGTAAGGTACACATCAATTACATGTATATCACATATACCTTTGTGTGCCGGCCTTCTTGTCCGCTAAGTATTTGGGGCAGTTCCGCTTCCAGTGACCACTTCCCTTGCAAAAAACACTCAGTCTCGGGCTTGGGTCCATTCTTTGGCTTCTTCCCGGCAGCTTGCTTACCGGGCGCGGCAACCCCCTTGCCGTCCTTCTTGAAGTTCTTCTTACCCTTGCCTTTCTTAAACTTAGTGGTTTTATTAACCATCAACACTTGATGTTCCTTTTTGATCTCCACCTCCGCTGATTTCAGCATTGAATATACCTCAGGAATGGTCTTTTCCATCCCCTGCATATTGAAGTTCATCACAAAGCTCTTGTAGCTCGGTGGAAGCGACTGAAGGATTCTGTCAATGACCGCGTCATCCGGGAGATTAACTCCCAGCTGAGTCAAGCGGTTATGCAACCCAGACATTTTGAGTATGTGCTCACTGACAGAACTATTTTCCTCCATCTTACAGCTGAAGAACTTGTCGGAGACTTCATATCTCTCGACCCGGGCATGAGCTTGAAAAACCATTTTCAGCTCTTCGAACATCTCATATGCTCCGTGTCTCTCAAAACGCTTTTGGAGCCCCGGTTCTAAGCTGTAAAGCATGCCGCACTGAACGAGGGAGTAATCATCAGCACGTGACTGCCAAGCGTTCATAACGTCTTGGTTCTGTGGGATGGGTGCGTCACCTAGCGGTGCTTCTAGGACATAATCTTTCTTGGCAGCTATGAGGATGATCCTCAGGTTCCGGACCCAGTCCGTATAGTTGCTCATCTTTCAGCTTGGTTTTCTCTAGGAACGCGTTGAAGTTGAACAACGTTGGCCATTTGATCTACAAGACATATTGTAAACATATTGTAAAGATTTTAGACTAAGTTCATGATAATTAAGTTCATCTAATCAAATTATTCAATGAACTCCCACTCAGATAGACATCCCTCTAGTCATCTAAGTGAAACATGATCCGAGTCAACTAGGCCGTGTCCGATCATCACGTGAGACGGACTAGTCAACATCGGTGAACATCTTCATGTTGATCGTATCTTCTATACGACTCATGCTCGACCTTTTGGTCTTCCATGTTCCGAGGCCATGTCTGTACATGCTAGGCTCGTCAAGTCAACCTAAGTGTATTGCGTGTGTAAATCTGGCTTACACCCGTTGTATTCGAACGTTAGAAACTATCACACCCGATCATCATGTGGTGCTTCGAAACAACGAACCTTCGCAACGGTGCACAGTTAGGGGGAACACTTTCTTGAAATTATTACGAGGGATCATCTTATTTAAGCTACCGTCGTTCTAAGCAAATAAGATGTAAAACATGATAAACATCACATGCAATCAAATAGTGACATGATATGGCCAATATCATTTGCTCCTTTTGATCTCCATCTTCGGGGCTCCATGATCATCGTTGTCACCGGCATGACACCATGATCTCCATCATCATGATCTCCATCATCGTGTCTTCTTGAAGTTGTCTCGTCATCTATTACTTCTACTACAATGGCTAACGCTTTAGCAATAAATTAAAGTAATTACATGATGTTTATGTTGACACGTAGGTCATAAATAAATTAAGACAACTCCTATGTCTCCTGTCGGTTGTCATACTCATTGACATGCAAGTCGTGATTCCTATTACAAGAACATGATCAATCTCATACATCACATATATCATTCATCACATCCTTTTGGCCATATCACATCACACGACACATGCTGCAAAAACAAGTTAGACGTCCTCTAATTATTGTTGCAAGTTTTTACATGGCTGCTATAGGTTTCTAGCAAGAACGTTTCTTACCAACGCCAAAACCACAACGTGATATGCCAATTTCTATTTACCCTTCATAAGGACCCTTTTCATCGAATCCGATCCGACTAAAGTGGGAGAGACAGACACCCGCTAGCCACCTTATGCAACTAGTGCATGTCAGTTGGTGGAACCAGTCTCACATAAGCGTACGTGTAAGGTCGGTCCGGGCCGCTTCATCCCACGATGCCGCCGAATCAAGATAAGACTAGTAGTGGCAAGTAAATTGACAATATCGATGCCCACAACTGCTTTGTGTTCTACTCGTGCATAGAAACTACGCATAAACCTGGCTCATGATGCCACTGTTGGGGAACGTAGCAGAATTTTAAAATTTTCTATGCATTACCAAGATCAATCTATGGAGTCATCTAGCAACGAGGGAGAGGGGAGTGCATCTACATACCCTTGTAGATCGTGAGCGGAAGCGTTCAAGAGAACGGGGTTGATGGAGTCGTACTCGCCGTGATCCAAATCACCGATGACCTAGCGCCGAACGGACGGCACCTCCGCGTTCAACACACGTACGGTTGGGAAGACGTCTCCTCCAACTTGATCCAGCAAGGGGGAAGGAGAGGTTGATGGAGATCCAGCAGCACGACGGCGTGGTGGTGGAAGCAGCGGCGATCTCGGCAGGGCTTCGCCAAGCTTAGCGAGAGGGAGAGGTATCACGGGAGGGAGAGGGAGGCGCCAGGGGCTAGGGTGCGGCTGCCCTACCTCCCCCCACTATATATAGGACCCCTAGGGGGGCGCCGGCCCTAGGAGATGGGATCTCCAAGGGGGGCGGCGGCCAAGGGGGGTGGCTTGCCCCCCAAGCCAAGTGGGGTGCCCCCACCCCTAGGGTTTCCAACCCTAGGCGCAGGGGGAGGCCCAAGGGGGGCGCACCAGCCCACTAGGGGCTGGTTCCCCTCCCACTTCAGCCCATGGGGCCCTCCGGGATAGGTGGCCCCACCCGGTGGACCCCCGGGACCCTTCCGGTGGCCCCGGTACAATACCGATTACCCCCCGAAACTTTCCCGATGGCCGAAACATGACTTCCTATATATAAATCTTCACCTCCGGACCATTCCGGAACTCCTCATGACGTCCGGTATCTCATCCGGGACTCCGAACAACTTTCGGGTTACCGTATACTAATATCACAACAACCCTAGCGTCACCGAACCTTAAGTGTGTAGACCCTACGGGTTCGGGAGACACGCAGACATGACCGAGACGACTCTCCGGTCAATAACCAACAGCGGGATCTGGATACCCATGTTGGCTCCCACATGCTCCTCGATGATCTCATCGGATGAACCACGATGTCGAGGATTCAATCAATCTCGTATACAATTCCCTTTGTCAACCGGTACGTTACTTGCCCGAGACTCGATCATCGGTATCCCAATACCTCGTTCAATCTCGTTACCTGCAAGTCACTTTACTCATACCGTAATGCATGATCCCGTGACAACCACTTGGTCACATTGAGCTCATTATGATGATTCATTACCGAGTGGGCCCAGAGATACCTCTCCATCATACGGAGTGACAACCCAACAGACACTTCCGGAGATACCCGTAGTGCACCTTTATAGTCACCCAATTACGTTGTGACGTTTAACACACCCAAATCACTCCTATGGTATCCGGGAGTTGCACAATATCATGGTCTAAGGAAATGATACTTGACATTCGGAAAAGCTCTAGCAAACGAACTGCACGATCTTTGAGCTATGCTTAGGATTGGGTCTTGTCCATCACATCATTCTCCTAATGATGTGATCCCATTATCAATGACATCCAATGTCCATAGTCTGGAAACCATGACTATCTTTTGATCAACGAGCTAGTCAACTAGAGGCTCACTAGGGACGTGTTGTGGTCTATGTATTCACACATGTATTACGATTTCCGGATAACACAATTATAGCATGAACAATAGACAATTATCATGAACAAGGAAATATAATAATAACCATTTTATTATTGCCTCTAGGGCATATTTCCAACAATGTGCGTGAGACGCTTACTGACCTATGCCACTTTTTTGATGCTATCTCTCGAAAGTCGATCAGTGTGAAGCAACTCCATAGGCTACAGGAAGAGATCGTTGTCATACTGAATGAGCTAGAGATGTACTTCCCGCCCGTGTTCTTTGATGTCATGGTGCATCTATGTGTCCACATCGTGGACGACATCATCGACCTAGGGCTGACATTCCTGCATAGCATGATGCCGTTCGAGAGGATGACTGGGGCCATCAAAGGATTTGTTCGTAACATGTCCCATCCAGATGGAAGCATAGCCCAGGGATATCTGACCAAAGAGTGCATCTCTTTTTTTGAGAGTTATCTGACCAAAGACCCTGTTGTTGGTTTGCCCGTCAACAAGCACTATGGAAGGCTCGAAGGCGAAGGTCACACCAACGGTCATAGGGATGTGAATGTGTTACGCTTGGGCCGACAAAACGACCTTGACAGGGCAAACTTAGTAGTGCTACAACACCTAGATGTGCTAGAAGATTTCATGACACTTCACAAAGAGACCATCACAAAGAAGTACCGTGACCGTGGGGTGCACAGGACGGACGCTGAAGTTATTAGAGAGCACAACTCCACTTTCGTGTGTTGGTTGAAAGAGCGAGTTCTGGCTAATCCCCCGGAAGAATGTTGTCCGAACGGAACACTCATATACGCCTTAGCACACGGCCCCTCGACCAACCTCGCGACTTATCAAGCATACGATATCAACGGATACACGTTCTACACGGAGGAGAAAGATATAAACAGTGATGACCAAAACTCAGGGGTGACCATGGAAGCCATGACCGGGAATGTAATTGAAAGATATTACGGAAGGGTCGAAGAGATATGGGAGCTTAACTACTATGGATTGCATAGCGCGACGATATTCCGTGTTAGATGGGCTAAGAATGTACAAAGATAAAACCGACATTTCACTACCATGTGTATACCCGACTCCGATAGCGGTACCGTCAACGCCATCGCCAAAAATGAGCCATGGGTACACGCTAAACACGTCACATAATGTTTCTTCATAACTGATCCGATCAATCCCAGCCGTGTTGTCGTGAGGAGAAGCAAAAGGAGCATTGCCGGAATGGATGGAGTCGCCAACGAGGAAGACTACGACCAGTACGGTGATCCGATGAGGGAAGATGATGCTGATGACGATGAAACATACGTCAAAATAAGAATGAAGATTACATTACCTACGAAAGATCGTAATCCCTGGAGAAGGAAAAATCACGACCATGGGCTCAATTATTTGACAACGAACAAAAGAGGGAAGAATATTAGTCTAAAGCGTCGTCGTCGCCCAAGCTAACAAACTAATCCACAAATTTTGTGTGTGTCTAGCTATTTTGTATACCGCCGATAGCGGTCAAATAATGTAATATATATTATACTAATTAAAAAGAAAAAGAAAGGAAGTTTTGCAAAATGAAATGAAAGAAAAATAAAATAAAAATAAAATAAAAAGGAAGGAAGTTTGTGGAATATGGAAAACAAAAATAAAAAGAAAATAAGTTTGTGGAATATGAAAAAGAAAAAGAAAAAGGAAAAGAAAAAAGTTAACCGTAGTGCGTTTTGTCTAGGGCAGCGCTATAGCTAACTTAGCTATAGCACGTTTTGCCAACACACGCTGTAGCTACAAAAAGAAAAAAGAAAAAAAGAAAAAGAAAAAGAAAAATTAGCAGTAGCACGTTTTGTCTAGGGCAGTGCTATAGCTAACTTAGCTATAGCGCGTTTTGCCAACACGCACTGTAGCTACAAAAAGAAAAAAGAAAAAAAGAAAAAGAAAAATTAGCAGTAGCGCGTTTTTTCTTGGGCAGCGCTATAGCTAACTGAGCTATAGCGCGTTTTGCCAACACGCGCTATAGCTAAGTTGCCTACAGCACCGTCGCCATAGCTTCTATCTCTTTCCTCTCTCCCACTCACTGCTCGTCGATCCCCTTTGCTCTGACAGAGAACCCGTCCACGCGCCGACGCCGATGCCGCACCGCCCACTCGCCATAGCCACCGCCGACGCCGCACCACCGATGCCGCACCGCCCACTCGCCGCACCGCCCACGCCGCCGCCGCTCCAGCCCCAACCTCAGCCCCGACCCCAACCCCGACCGGACTCGACCTCAGCCTCGACCCCGACACCGGCCACCGACCCCCTCCCGCTCCGGTACGGCCCCCGCCCCCTCTTCCTTCCTCTCCTCGGGCTCCAATCCTGCCCTGTGCAGCTATGAAATATCTCTCTCTCTGCAGATCAACAAGGCTCAGCGGCCTGACCCCTCAGCCCCGGCGACCCCGACCACGACATTGACGTCCTCAACCCCGACGACGCCACCCCCTCAGCCCCGGTGACCCTGACCCCGATGCGCAGTGAGCCACCCTCTTCCTTTCCTCTCCTGTTCTTCAATTAGGGCCAATTTTTTCTATGTAGGGGTCCAAATTGAGTTCATGAGCAGTGGCATTTGTTAGTTCATGAGTAGTGAGCCATTTTGGCATTGGAGAAAATTGCAAGAACAATGCTTCATTCATTGATATTGGCAGCAATATGGCTCACTGATATGTACTGGCAGCAATGCTTAGTGTTAGTTAGTTGTTAGTGTTAGCCCAGAGAATTAAAATGAGCTTTGACAGAATATTGAAATGAAAATTAGCTTATGTTACTTTGTTTTTAAATGAAAGTCCGTGATGTTTGTGATGTTTGCTTATATTGTGTATATGTCAGCAACAACAAAAGTCTGTGATGTTTGTTTCAGCTTCTTAGAGTGCTGTTAAAAAAGTGACCTATGTTTTGCCAGAAATGTTGATTCATTTCCATTCCTGCAAATTTCAGGCGCTCTATATGTGCACTTTCTAGCAAAGGTCATGCCGAAATTTTCCATGAATTTCGGCATGACTTGTGCTAGAAAGATGTACATATCGAGTGCTTGAGATTTGTCGCGACGGGAATGAAACGACATTTCTGGCAAAACAAAGCTCACTTTTTTTGTCATTATTCACTTTATTATATAAAGCTCGATAATTTGCGGTGAACCCTAGGAAACATGACCGACACCGATGAGGTCGGAGGTTCTCAGTCCCAATTAGGTCGAGCACACGCCTACCTCGACTTTCTGGCGGATCAGGAGAGACAGCAAGCTGGGTGTCCGGACTGCCTTGTCATGACGGATGACGACGGTGGTGGCGCCGGCGCCGACACTGATGCCACCAACGACACCGACACTGAAACTAGCGCTGATGATGTTCCTAACTACAACACGGAAGGTGGTACCTCCCAAGCCAGTGAGGGAAAGAATGAAAAGAGGACACGCCGCCAAAATGAGCTCGGCACCGGAAGACTGGTGGTCACGGTGGTGCACCCTGGCGAGTTTGAGCCAATAGAGCCACGAGAGGTGGCAGCGTGTTACGGCAACCAACTAGCATGCATCCTACGGGATACCGCTAACATCAACACCACAAAAATACGGAAGAACGAACATTTGAAGAAGCTGCTTCTAACTAGGTTGCACGCAAGATTCCTGTTCCCCGGTCGGAAGGACAATGTCGACCCATGGGATGATGAGGGCATGAAAAAAAAATCAACAACAAAGCCCTAGGGAAGTTCAGCGATGCATTGAGCGCTTGAAAAACTAGGGTGAAAAGGGCGATTCAAGTAGACCATGAAACCTACGCTGAGATTGTTGCAGACAATCCAAAAATTATGATAGAGGACTTTGAAAGGTTCAAGGAGACTTGCAATGAAGAAGCTGCCAAGGCCAGGTCGGAGAGAGGCAAGCAGCTGCAGGCAAAGAACATGGGGAACCACCGCCTTGGAAGTCGTGGTTACACGGGAAAGAGGCCCGTGTGGGCTAAGGAGGACGCAGAACGTGAACGTCAGGGGATCCTAGACCCATTGGCTGAGTTCGCCGACCAGCAGGAGCACGACTTCATTAGGGCCCGATTCTCGTGGGACCCCAAGAAGAAGATTTTTTTTCACCGACGAGCCAACTAGGGAATTCATGAGAATACTGGTAATTATCCTTTTACCACCTTACATATTAGGTTCTGATCAACGAAGTTTACTACATTCTAGTCGCATTCGTAAATGATTCACGGTCCATTTTGCAGAGAGACCAACACAAGCTTGCGGTCGAGCGCGACTCTTCGACTCAGTCATCGGCGAAGTACAAGTGGGACACTCCTTTCAACCGGGCCATGAACATAATGATGGGACACCTGCCCGGCCAGCGGCCGTAATATGGACGTGTGCACGGCGCCGGGGATGGCGCCGCGTGGAAGTACTATTATAACGAGGACCCCGAGGCCTAAAGACAGAGAAAGAAGTTCAGTCAAGTGACTATCGACGAGAAGGTGGCGCGGGCGATGGAGAAAGCAAAAGCTGAGACCAAAGCTGAGATAATCGCCGCCTGTAGAGATGATATGGTGGCTGCCTTTACAAGCTTGATTCCAACAGTGGTCACGTGGGTGCAACAAAATCCAAACGCGCCACCAAGTGATTTTCCCATGCCCAGCTTCACCGGGAGCAACTCAATGAACACCGCACCCATACCCATACCTAGTATGGCAACCACACCCGCACCTCCTCCAGTACCTGCTCCTGCAACCAGCTCTGACAGCAGCCCTAGCTCCGTCTCTGGCTTGAATGTTGGGCCATCGACATTGGCTGAGCTCGACACCCTCACGGTAAATACGCGTCACACCTTCATCAACTCAACTAATTAATTAATCTTCAGTTGTCGTTCTTTTTGGATCTCTAACGCCGCACGTATATGTCTTTGTAGGCCGACTCCACTCCGTGCACCCTCCTTTACAACATGAAGGGCGGGTTGGTGGATGTGGGGAAGGGTACTATAGTGAAGCCTAAGGATCGATTGTTTCACCGCCGGCAGATGCCTGATAACGCCTTAAGGGTCTCCATGGCGAGTGTGAAAGCGGGCTATGAGGGTCTCCCTCGTCTGATATAAACCGATGGAGAGGATGACGAGACCCCCACACAGCTTGGCCAATGCAAAAATTGGCCGATCCTGTGGCCGAAAAATATTCTTCGTGTCGAGGTGGTTGGGAGCACACCAACGGGACCTCAGGAAGGTATGACCACAACCCCTCCTACACAAGTACAACCATCGTCTGTGCTACTTGCTGAGATCGAGAGACACGAGGAAGGAGGGCCAACCGTTCCAGCAAATGATGCCATCTGCCCCATGGAAGAGGATAGGGATCATGACATGGAGGAGGCCGATGACCCTGACCAGTATTTCAATACTGCCTTTGATAACGAAGTAACAATGAGTCAACCATATGAATATGAGATGCATGTACTAGAGCCGGAACATCCTCGGGAGTGCAAGAAGTCTTTGTTCATGCAATCCTCGCAGGACGCGCCTCCTGTCGTGGGTTTGTCACGTCAGATGTCCTTGTGAAAGAACTAAGTCGTGGAGCCATCGCAATGGGTTAGCTTAAAAGGGTTAAACCGGACAAGGGGACACGGTGAGTTTATACTAGTTCGGCCCCTTCGGTGAAGGTAAAAGCCTATGTCTAGTTGTGATTGGTATTGCTACGGTTTCGATGACCAGGGGCGAATCCGCTTTGACTGGCCCTCAAGTTGTTGTTTCTTGTCCTCAAATCGTGGCTGGGTCGTCCCTTTATATACACAGGTTGACGCCCGCTGGTTTACAGAGTCCCGAGGCTGGATCATAGAGGTGTCCGGCTCGGTCTCTATTCCTCTAACTTACAATACAAGTTTACATGATAAAGTCGGTTCAAAACTATAGGCTTTAATCCGTCTTTGGGCCTTGGGCCTTCTTAAAGCGCCAGTATCTTGCCATCTTCATGGGCTTCAATCTTCATGGAGCTAATCCGGCCATGCCTAGCCGGTTTACCTCCAGTAACTATATCCCAAACACTAGGCCCCAGATTGATTTGAACCTGTTCATGTCAATCTCCAATACTTAGAAAAATTCTTGCTCTGGCATCTTTGTATAAATCTGGTAAATCACCGTGACGTCATCCTTTAAATCCGCAGCCAATCGGTATGATGTCATCTACCCGTTGAAGCCGAAGATGCCCTTCATTAATGATCGTTTCAACCCTCGAGGCGTCATCTTTAATACTTATCCATTTCCAGCTCCTCGATTTCTGCACTTGTCGCTTTATCGCTTCGCCTTATAAATAGGACCACGGGTCTTTCTCCTTTTTCCCCTTCATCTCCTTCACTTCTTCTTCCTCCTCGCGACATCTCTACTCCTGAGCGCCGCCGCCGTCACCGAGCTTCACCTCTTCTTCGACAAAGGCCGGTGCATCAACCTGACCGTTACCAGAGACACGCGGTGACCCTCCGTTGCTTCCTCCTGCACCAGTAAGTTCCTCTTCTCCTCACCCAAGATCCTCCATTAGGGTTCGGTGTTCTTCATAACCTGAAGCTGTTCCTCCTTTAGTAACACCAATGGCTAGTTAGATATGATTGTTTTCAGTGCCCTTTGTAGCTTAAACTCCTTTCTTCTTGTTAAGGCATCTGCTTGATATCAAACTCATCTGAACTTACTGAACCTTTTGAGCACTTGAGATTAGAACAGAATATATTTTGATTATCCAACGCATGGCAGATATGAAATTCCCATGCCAAACTGTGAAATCTGTTTTACCTTACTTAGCCTTTTTCGCCTTAGATCTGTATCCTCTTTACCATGAGGCGGTTTACCCTTGTAAAAATAATCTATCTCATACCATTAGTCCCCTGGTAAACCGGCAAACCCCCTTTACATTCATTGTAATAGTCCGATTTAACAACACATGTATACCCTTGATATGACCCTGTCATTCATTATTGTATCAGTCTCCGGTTTACGCAATTTCATACATCTGTATATCTTTATTCCATTGCATCTTGCGCACCACAATGAATGATTCATAAACCGGCATTTCTTTTTCATCTTTTCGTTTCACAATGGCCAAACAGTTTTTTGCTTGCAACTGGGCTCGTTCCTGGGTCACCGAAGAACTGTTGAACGGAATGGTCAATATCGACACCTTGCCCAAGAAAACTAAAATTCGATGGCGAGTTCCAGGAACAGAGAATCCTCCTACTTCGAGGCAGGGTGAGGTAGTGGTCTTTGTCGACCACATAGGCGTGGATTCAAACCGCCCAGGTTGAAGTTTTTCCAAGATGTGCTTGCCAGTTTCCAACTCCATCCTCAAGATATTGGACCCAATTCGGTGTCCAATCTATGAAACTTCCAAGTCTTCTGTGAAGTATACTTACAAGAAGAACCAACTGCTGAGCTGTTCCGGGATTTTTTCCATCTGAACCGGCGTACAGAATTTGTAAATGGTCCCAACACTGAACTTGATGGTGTCTCTATTCAAAAATGGAAAGAAGTTGAATTCCCTCATGCGAAACTACATAGTCACCCTAAGGAATGGAACCAGACTTGGTTCTACTGCACAGATACCTCTTCTGAAGATGAGAACCCTCTTCCAGGCTACCGTGATCACCGGCTTTCCAACACTCATCCAATGCCTCAACGTTTAAGTTCTGTAGAACGGGCCAAATATGCCCCTCAACTCGCCAAGCTCCGGGCCTTTATGGCCAACGGTTTAACAGGCGTTGATTTTGTGCGTTGCTGGATATCTTGGAGCATCTTGCCACTAAGCCGCCACCCCGGTTTAATGTGTGAGTACACCGGTGAATTAGAAGACCCCCAACGCCACATCAACATTCAGGTAACCGATGAAGAGGTCACTGAAAGCGTCAAGAAAATTTTGAATGAACCGGAATCAGCCTGTCGCTAAACCGGCTTGAACCCCTTCTACACTCAAAATAAACCACCTGCTGTAAGCACTATGCTTCCTTTTTATCTTTGATATCTTTAAATTGTTCAACTTGTAAACTTTCTTCTGTTTGTGTATAAACAGGGTGATGATCCCTTCTGGAAACGGAAATCCACAGATAAAGCGGCAAAGCCATCCCGTCCCAAAACCAAAGCCGTCAAGCATACCTCAAAGCAGAAAACAGCTGACCGGATCAACATGGAACTTGATGAAGATGCAGATGATCCGGAAGTTGAGGTAGAACTTGACTCACTTGGCTCCCTTTTCATGCACCTCATTAACAATGATCTTTATCAGGAGGACATAGAAGGCAGCCAGGCTAATGATGTAGAGGTAATTACCCTTTCCTCCGGTTCAGACTCTATGCCAACAAAAAAAATCCGTCAAGCGATCCGGAAAGTAAGCTTTTCTCATCCTCTTGCTTACTTGGATCCAACATTTATTTTGAAGACGCAGCAGCATGAAGCTCGCCGAACAACCCGGCATAGTGGCCAATAGGTCACTTCGGCCGGTTTACCTGATACCCCAGTTCGGAAGCGCCGATCTGAGGTCTCCCCCACTTCTGACAATTCTTATCCCAAGGCAGGTTATTTCAGACAACCTCTTAATCCATCCAATTCAAATTATCAGGTGACACCTCCCTCATCTTCTGGCGAGTCAACAACAACCCAACTCCCTCCTCTTAAAACTGTAGCTGGGTAAGCATTCAAACCCTTTCTTCAAATGCGTTGCAAATCTTGAATAAGATGCTAAACCTCTTTTAATTTTGTTTGCAGATCCAAAGCCATACCTAGCAAGAAAGCTCGGGTCAACAATCCGTCAGAAGACCAGGCAGTTTTTGAAGAAGAGCAAATAGGTAAACCGGACCAAACTCGTGAACTGGAGGGTCCTCATCCTGAAGCTACCTTTGATGAACCGCCCCTTCAAGACCAGAATATTGATGAACAACCAGAAGCTGATCCTGCTGTGCCTGACACTGAACCGACAGCTCCAAACTGGGCTAGTCCATTGAGAGGTACTGATACTCCATCATCACCCGCAAAAACTACTGAAGGCCAAGGAGATGATATTATCATTACTGGCATGGGCCACAGCTCTCCTGGCCATCCTGTAATCTTGGCCCAACATAGCGCCAAAGAAGAGCGTGCTGCCAGGGAAAAGGGTAAATGGAGCACTGACTTATCAAGCTATGCTCATCTCAGTGCTGAAGAACTTCACTCCGATTTTTAAACCATCTGCACTCAAACCGTGACTATGAAGTCGGTTTGGTGAACCTGATGAAGGAACGCTATGAGGTATTTTCATCTCCCTTTATTTCTTGATTCCAAAGTTGAAACACTAGCCCAAGTAGCTCCCAAGGGCCGTTTTATGATGTTAATCTTAAACCGATACTTTTGTAATACTTTAATCCTCTCCTATTGATCCTCAAAATGTCAGGTCCTTAGTGAACACTAAACCGATACTTTACCAATGTAATTATGTAGCTTTCCTTAGTGTAGCCCCCAAAGGTCGATTTAGCTTTGCGAGGTAATCCGGGTCTTGAATCCATGCGTCCGTTTTGAACAGATGTACATTAGTGTCAAGGATAATGATTGCATTGTTCTGGAGACTTATAAAGGATGCATTGATAATAGAGCAAATAGGCATTAGCCCCCAAGTACGAAGTGCATAACTTGTTATACGCTTAGTACTTAGAAAATACATATCCTGTTGTTGACATATCTTCGCTGTTACAGGCCGAGCTAAGCAATAGAGATGCCCGAACCGCTGATTTGCAAGAGAACGTGAAATCCCAACAAGCAGAGGCTGTGAAAGCCAAGGAGGAGCTGACCAAAGCCCTGACAGCTATGGAAAAGCTAAAGGAGTCTTTTAACAAGGAACGTGCTGACCGGGAAATCGAAAAGGCCGGTTTAACCAAAAGAGCTGATGATGCCGAAGCAGCCCTGAAGCCAGTTGTAGATGAACTAACTGGTTTGAAGTGGCAAATCAACGCCATGACGTCCACTGTATTTGGTAAGTATCTCCTTATGATGTTTGTCCAATTCATGAGATCTTATTGTTTTACCAGTCTGGCTGACATTAAACCATGACAGGCACTTGCATTACTCATCTGGGCGTTGATATGCGGATGAAGCTTAAAGCGGCGTACACCTTAATAGAACAGCTTTACTCTGGATCCCAGCGTGCGATATGCACTGTAGCCTACAATAAACCGGCACCAACACTGATAAAAGAAACCCTTGAAAAGCTGGCCATGCTACCAGCCTGGATTACTGAACTGAATAAGGCAGCCGCAAGAGCAGGAGCGCTGACCACATTAATCTGGGCCAAAGCATGGATTCCAGATCTTGAAGCGGATGACATCATTAAAGGATATCCAGGTGTGAAGGAGGACGGTTCAAATTTCGACAATGATGATCTCCGAAGGCTGACAAAGGAGATGCGGCCAATAGCCAGCAAACTGGCAAAAGACACAGATTTATCTCATTTCCAGCCGGCTTACGACACTGAAGGGAAGAGACAGCCTGCCAAAATCCATGAAGTCGAAGAACTTGTGCCTCCAATCCGTAAGCATACTTACGCTCCTGACATTAACCCCTCCAGCCTTATCCATGAAGAAGCCGTGTTTCAAGCTTTAACCGGAATCGATTGGTCAACGGTTGATTTCCAGCGTCTGGGGAGGGATGAAGAAGAAATAATTGCACCAAATGATCCTCAACCATCAAACCGTCCAGACAAAGCATCTTAAACCGGCTATTGTGTGCCACTGCTTAGAAATAATTGTTCAATTGGAGACGTTTTGAAGCTTCTTGTAATAGGATAGCAAACCCCCCTTTATCTGTCATGCCATAGAGCATGTTTTGTGGTGCTTTGACATTGCGAGAACTTGCTCCACTTTTGGAATTCATGTATGCATAATCCTTTATGTTTCTGCATATGAAAACTAAAAAGCATCCTAGTGGTTTACCACTAGACGGGTTATGATGCCCAAAAGCCATATACAACTTGGATGGATAAACAATGTTTGTAATATTCCGATAAAGAATATCTGTGACATACCTCGTTGGCTGACCAACTGCTTGTATGGTAGAGGTAAAAACACCAATCCAGAGCATTGATAAATCCATCCTTAATTTGCCAGATTATGATAATAAACCGTACCGGGATATAATAAACACCGGGTTTTCCTTATAACACTGGTGACTTGTTAGTCAAAACCAGACCGGGTTAATGAACGCCGGATTATAACTGATCATGTACTGACAACGTGTAGTTGAAAGCCAAGCCGGGTCAAGGACGCCGGTTTATCAGAAGATATTATGAACCTCAACAAAGGCGAAAAACTTGGCAAATAAAACTCAAAAAGAACATGCGAGGCTTTTTACAAGCTGCCAGGCTCCAAATCGAGGCTTTTCATGGGCTGCCAGGCCACTGAGTTAAACCATTTTACAAAGCCTTTTTTAGATGGACCTCAATCTCTAACCAATCACCGATTTAACTGTGACAAGTTCAGGGTCCATGGGATTGACTTGTCAAACGTTCGATGGGTCATACCAGGTTTACCTGGACGGAGTGACTTACTTAAAGAGGCAGGATAACCCGGGGTTTTAGGTGAATACACCTAGCTTCCAAGCCTGGCTTGATAGGCTATTACAAGGGTTCAAACTCATTATTCTTTGAGAAGCAAAGAGCCCCAAGGTAATATGTGAGCTGTGCTCGGTGGTTACCTATGTTTGAACTGTGCTTAATGCAACAGACTCTCTTTGGCTCCACATAATTTCCTTTTTGGCTTAACGCCTATCAAGAGGTGTAGCTATGGTGTGATAACAACCAAGCCCCGTAGTGATATCCCTTTGTGGTGTTAAACCGATCAAGAGGTGTAGCTATGGTGTGACAACAACCAAGCCCCCTAGTGATATCCCTTTGTGGTTTCAAACCGATCAAGAGGTGTAGCTATGGTTCAGATATGACCAAGCCCCCTAGTGATTTTCTTTATGTCCGTGCGGCTGTAGAGACCAGTTTAACAAAACTCCGCTTTGTCAGTAGAAACTCTTGTAAGCACACACATGATGTAAAAAGAACAGAGACCTCACTTTATTCGAGGCTCCGGTTTATTATATAATATATACATTGTCATAAATATGTAGATATGAAGAGCCTGTGGCTCAAGTATAGTAAGGCCGAAGAAGAGCTATATTCCACGGCCGCTTGGTCTCCTCCTCCGATTTACGTGAGTCTTTGTGCTCTTGAACATCAATGAGGTAGTATGACCCGTTGTGCAGATTCTTGCTGACCACAAAAGGTCCTTCCCAAGGTGGGGATAATTTGTGCATATCAGTCTGATCCTGGATGAGCCGGAGCACCAGATCGCCCTCTTGAAAAGTTCTGGTCTTAACCCGGCGGCTGTGATAACGTCGGAGATCTTCTTGATAAATCGCCGAATGTGCTGCTGCAAGATCACGCTCCTCATCTAACAGGTCCAGGGAATCCAGACGTGCCTTCTCATTATCAGCTTCAACATAAGCTGCCACACAAGGCGAGTCGTGACAGATGTCACTTGGAAGAACTGCCTCCGCTCCATAATCCATGAAAAAAGGTGTGTAACCCGTAGATCTGTTGGGTGTGGTGTTGATGCTCCATAACACAGAAGGTAACTCCTCAACCCAACAACCCGATGTCCGTTTCATGGGAACCATAAGCCGGGGTTTAATACCTCGCAAAATTTCTTGATTTGCCCTCTCCGCTTGACCATTAGATTGGGGGTGAGCCACTGATGCTATATCAAGACGGATGTGCTCATGTTGGAAAAATTCCTCCATCTCTCCCTTTGACAGATTAGTACCATTATCAGTTATAATACTGTGTGGAAAGCCAAACCGGAATATCACCTTTTTAATGAACTGAACCGCCGTGGCCGCATCACACTTACTGACTGGCTCTGCTTCCACCCATTTGGTGAATTTGTCAACTGCCACTAACTAGTGGGTCTTTTTGTCCTTGGATTGCTTAAAGGGTCCAACCATATCAAGCCCCCAAGTCGCAAACGGCCAAGTTATTGGAATCATCCTCAACTCCTGAGCCGGAATATGAGCACAGCGTGCGAATTTTTGACAACCGTCACATCTTTTGACTAAATCCTCCGCATCAGCGTGAGCTGTTAACCAATAAAAACCGTGGCGAAAAGCTTTAGCTACCAAAGACTTTGAACCGGCATGGTGACCACAACCCCCTTCATGGATTTCTCGCAAAATCTCACAACCCTCTTGAGGAGAGACACATCGTTGAATTGCCCCTGAGACGCTGTAACGATGTAACTCTCCGTTGAGTATGGTCATCGACTTAGAACGCCGGATTATCTGCCAGGCCGAGGTTTCATCCTCCGGTAACTCGCCCCGGTTCATGTAAGCCAGGTATGGGATTGTCCATCCGGTATGACATGCAAAGCTGCCACCAATTGAGCCTCCGGATCAGGAATAGCCAACTCCTCCTCTGTTGGTACCTTGACCGACGGATTATGCAGCACGTCAAGAAAGACATTTGGTGGGACCGGTTTATGCTGAGAACCAAGGCGGCTTAAAGTGTCCGTCACTTTGTTCTTTCGCCGGTCTATATGGTCCACCTGATAAACCTTGAAGTGACCAGCCATTGTGTCCACCTCTCATCGATATGCAGCCATGAGTGGGTCTTTAGAATCCCAAGTGCCAGACACCTGTTGAGCCACTAGATCTGAATCCCCAAAGCACTTAACCCGGCTTAAGTTCATCTCCTTAGCCATCCGAAGACCGTGGAGTAAGGCCTCATACTCAGCTGCATTGTTAGTACAAGGGAACATTAAACGGAGGACATAACAAAACTTGTCACCTCGTGGGGAAGTTAGTATGACTCCAGCCCCCGAGCCCTCCAACTGTCTGGATCCATCAAAATGAATAGTCCAATATGTGTTATCTGGATTTTCCGCTAGTGCCTGCAACTCCATCCAATCATTGATGAAGTCCACGAGTGCTTGGGATTTAATCGCTGTGCGAGGTATGTATTTGAGCCCGTGAGGTCCAAGCTCAATAGCCCACTTGGCAATCCAGCCAATTGCTTCTCTATTTTGAATGATATCTCCCAGAGGGGCTGAACTAACCACTGTGATAGGATGACCCTGAAAATAATGTTTGAGCTTCCGGCTTGCCACAAACACTCCATACACCAGTTTCTGCCAATGTGGATACCTCTGCTTTGATTCAATGAGCACCTCACTAATATAATAAACCGGCCGTTGAACCGAATACTCCTTTCCAGCTTCCTTGCACTCCACCACAATAGCCATGCTAACAGCTCGGGCATTGGCAGCCACATACAGCAATGACGGCTGTTTATCGATCGGGGCTGCAAGCACAAGCGGTTCAGCTAACTGCCTCTTCAGATCCTCAAATGCTTTATTAGCCGCCTCACTCCAGACAAAATCATCTGTTTTCTTTAGCATCTGATATAGAGGGATAGCCTTCTCCCCAAGACGACTGATAAACCGGCTCAAAGCCGCAATCTGGCCGGCCAAACGTTGAACGTCGTTGATACACGCCGGTTTAGCCAAGATGTAATTGCTAAGATTTTTTTTCCGGATTAGCCTCAATGCCTCTGTTTGACACCAGAAAGCCCAAGAGTTTACCTGCCGGGACACCAATGACACACTTTTCCAGATTGAGCATCATCTTGTAAACCTGGAGGTTGTCAAAGGTTTCTCTCAAATCATCTATCAATGTTTCTTCCTTCCTGGACTTTATCACAATATCATCTACATATGCATGAACATTGCGCCCAATCTGCTTATGAAGACAATTCTGAACACAACATTGATAAGTCGCCTGGGCACTCTTAAGCCCAAAAGGCATAGAGACATAGCAGAAGGCTCCAAAAGGAGTTATAAAAGCCGTCTTCTCCTGGTCCTTAACTGCCATTTTGATCTGATGATAACCAGAATAAGCGTCCAGAAAACACAAACGGCCACAACCCGCCGTAGCATCAATAATCTTATCAATACGAGGGAGGGCAAAGGGATCTGCAGGGCAAGTCTTGTTCAAGTCTGTGTAATCTACACACATACGCCAAGTGCCGTTTTTCTTAAGAACCAGCACCGGATTAGCCAACCACTCTGGGTGAAAGACCTCCACGATAAACCCTGCGGCCAACAACCGAGCTACCTCTTCACCAATAGCCTTGCGCCTTTCTTCATTAAAGCGGCGAAGAAACTGCCGGACAGGTTTAAACTTAGGATCAATGTTAAGTGTGTGCTCAGCGAGTTCCCTCAGTACACCTGGCATGTCAGAAGGTTTCCATGCAAAGATGTCCTGTTTCTCATGGATGAACTCGATGAGCGCGCTTTCCTATTTGGGATCCAGGTTAGCGCCGATGCTGAACTGCTTGGATGAATCGCCAGGAACAAAATCAACCATCTTAGTATCTGTGGCCGATTTAAATTTCAATGCCGGATCGTGTTCCGTAGTTGGCTTTTTCAAAGAAGTCATATCTGCCGGATCAACTTGGTCCTTATAAAACTTCAGCTCCTCCGTGGCACAAACCGACTCAGCATAAGCCGCATCACCTTCCTCACATTCCAAAGCGATCTTCCTGCTCCCATGTACTGTGATGGTCCCCTTATGACCCGACATCTTAAGCTGTAGATAAACATAACACGGCCTCGCCATGAACTTAGCTTAAGCCGGCCGCCCAAACAAAGCGTGATACAGAATTTTGATTTTCACCACCTCAAAAGTCAATGTTTCTGATCTTGAATCATGATCATCTCCAAAAGCCACCTCTAAGGCTATCTTGCCCACTGGATATGCAGACTTACCAGGCACCACACCATGAAAAATGGTGTTTGACGGTTTAAGATTCTTATCTGTCAACCCCATACGACGGAAGGTATCATAATATAGAATGTTGATACTACTTCCCCCATCCATGAGTACCTTAGTGAACTTATATCCCCCAACTTGAGGGGCCACCACTAAGGCCAGATGACCCGGATTGTCAACCCGGGGCGGGTGATCCTCTCTACTCCATAAAATGGGTTGCTCAGACCAGCGCAAATACTAAGGCACCGCCGGTTCAACAGAGTTCACTGCCCTCTTGCGAAGCTCCTGATCACGCTTACACAAGCTAGTGGTGAAGACATGATATTGCCCACTATTTAACTGCTTAGGATTGCTCTGATAACCCGACTACTGCTGCTGTTGCTGGTTCCCCTGATGGTTGTAACCTCCCTGGTTGCCTTGGTTCCCTTGATTGCCGTGTCCGGTTTGATTGCCCTGAAATCCTGAACCGGAGCTTCCGCCTCCATAACCCGGCCCGTGGAAACCACCTCCTGAACCGCTGGGCGGGCCATTATCATACTGAAACATATTGGAGTTCTTGAAATCTCGCATGATATAACAATCCTTCCAAAGATGCGATGCTGGCTTATCCTTTGATCCATGCTTTGGACAGGGTTGGTTTAACAGGTGCCCCAAATTGGGGCCTGAACCTCCGCCCCTCTGGGGTTGCTTGCCCTTACGGCGCTGACCATTCTCCTAAGCATTGGTGTTAGCCACAAAGTCCAAACTATTGTCGGCCTTGCGCTTACCATTGTTCCCATGGCCTGCCGGATTATGCCGCTGACCCTTGTTGTGCCGTCCTTTTTCCCTTTCCCCGGTTTGTCCTCCTCTGAGTCAGGGTCTTTGGTATTAGCTGAATCGGCATATTTAACCAAAGAGGCCATAAGCGTTGACATATCATTGCAGTGACGTTTGAGCCTTCCTAACTTCTGTTTGAGAGGCAGAAAACGGCAATTGCCCTCCAACGTTAGCACTGCAGTATCTGCATTGATACGATCCGATGAATGCAAAATAGCTGAGACCCGCTTTACCCAATGGGTCGTGGACTCCCCATCCTCTTGGACACAAGCGGCCAGATCAACAATTGACATGGGCTGCTTACAAGTATCTTTGAAGTTCTGGATAAACCGGTGCTTCCATTCGGCCCATGATCTGACAGAGTTAGTTGGTAAGCTCTTCAGCCAAGTACGAGCTGTTCCTTCCAACATCATGGTGAAGTATTTAGCACATACTGCTTCATCCACATCTAACATCTCCATTGCCATCTCATAACTTTCAACCCATGCCTCTGGTTGCAGATCGGCGGTGTAATTGGGTACCTTACGAGGTCCTTTGAAATCCTTGGGCAGCCGCACATTACGCAAAGCGGGGGTGAGAAACGGCACCCCTAAGGAACTGAATACCACACCTGGCTCTACTAAAGTGGTAGGGTGAACCAGCGTGGGTTGACGGGCTCCGTGTAGAGCTGCTAACTCAGCCTCTCGACGTGCGCGACCATGATCCACCACATCCTGCGCATTAGCACCTCCCCCTGCCTGGTTGTGCCCTCGCGGCGAGTTACGGTGACGTGCACTGCTTGACACGACCGGTTCATCCTCGACGTGCCTGCTATAGCTCCGGCTTGGACGGGGGGTGGAATGAATCCTCTCACGACTGTGCGAATATGCCTGCTGCTGGTTTAGAGCTGTTTGAAGGAGATCTTTGGCCCGTCGTGCCTCAACCGCAACTGGTGATTTGCCGTCGGTTGGGAGGGTTGCCAACCGTGAAGCGGCGGCCACAATGTTGTCCAACGGGTTGGAGTAATGCCCGGGAGGTGTTAGAACATACTGTGGCACAATGTTGTTCTGACAAGGCGGGTCACTCGTGCGCGGCTGAACCGGCGCTCCTGTCCCTGGCGCCTCCGTTCGGTTTAATATTGGCTGGTTACTAGTTCCTGCTCTTGGCGTATTGAAGAGATTTCTTGGCTCATAACTCGGCGGGAGATGCGATCGGTATCTTCTTCTCATGACTTCTTTTGAAGCATTCTGATCCAGCCTAAGCCGGTAGGCCTGAGCTTCCAACTCGGCCCGTTCTGTAGCCATCCTAACATTCTCTGCCGCTAGGTCCGCTTTAGCCTGAGTTATCTGACCTTTCACCTTTGCGATCTCCGCGTTGTGCTGATCCCGGGCCGCTGCATCCACCTCCGCGGCCATCAATGTTGCCAAAGCGTCGAACAAGTCAGACAGAACTTGAGCCGGAGGCGGCGCAGAGCTCCCTGCCCCCGCCGGCGTGGCTGTTGCTGAACCGGAGAGCATTGCTGCGGCGGTTGATGAGTGGGGCGCTGATTGTGTACCGGCCATGAAGATTGAGGCCCAGTTTGGCAGATCAGGGGAATACGGAATACTGTTGCCCTCGGAACCTCCACTAATCCGGCCATCCTGCAACTGATAGAGCGACTCGGTCTTTCCAGAAGACTCGTCGTCGGAGCAGACAATGGTTTCTCCATCGGATGCCGATCCGTCCTCATGTTCTGCTCCATGGATGACACCTACGAAAACATGCTTTTCCATGGGCTGAACTGGGGAAGGGCTTGCATGTTGAGCCGTCTCGATGATGTCGGTGCAGGTGTCCGGCTCAGGGCCCGGTTCGCCAATCTTGCCGATGAAGACGTGAATCCCACCAAAGGGACCCGATACCCATATTCGATTGAATCGGCATCGGGGCCCCATCCTGCGTTGTCGATGTAGAGCTTGCCGCGACGAATCTTCATCATCCGGCCCACAGCGTATCCCTTGAGTCCATCAAAGCTGCCCTTTAAGAACTCGAAACCATCGTGCGATAGCCCCATGGTGGGCGCCAACTATCGTGGGTTTGTCATGGCAGATGTCCTTGTGAAAGGACTTAGTCGTGGAGCCATCGCAACGGGTTAGCTTAAAGGGGTTAAACCGGACAAGGGGACACGGGGAGTTTATACTAGTTCGGCCCCTTCAATGAAGGTAAAATGCTACGTCTAGTTGTGATTGGTATTGCTAGGGTTTCGATGACCAGGGAGCGAATCCACTTTGACCGGCCCTCGAGTTGTTGTTTCTTGTCCTCAAACCGTGGCCAGGTCATCCCTTTGTATACACAGGTTGACGCCCGCCGGTTTACAGAGTCCCGAGGCCAGATCATAGAGGTGTCCGGCTCGGTCTCTATTCCTCTAACTTACAATACAAGTTTACCTGATAAAGTCGGTTCACAACTACAGGCTTTAATCCGTCTTTGTGCCTTGGGCCTTCTTAAAGCGCCAGTATCTTGCCATCTTCATGGGCTTCAATCTTGATGGAGCTAATCCGGCGATGCCTAGCCGGTTTACCTCCAGTAACTATATCCCCAACACCTCCATATGCCGGTTCCACCCAAGCTCAACTACTTAGCCAGAGTCGTCCAATGCTGAGCCCGACAACACTAGGGGTGGTGCTCAGGGAGGGTCTGACAGACCCACCAGCACCTCAGCCCACCAAGAAGAAGCAGAGGAAGAGACCGACGGCGAGAAAATCCAATAAAGCTGGCAATGTTGGTTCTAGCAGCCAGTTGCCTTCGACCAAGGTTGACAGTGTACCGATGAAACATGCGCCATTAATCCATGTCGCAGGAGAGCCAATGGTACCAGCGAATGCACTAGCTGCCATAACAGGGGATCTCAGGAGACTCCATGACCATGTGCTTTCGACAGAGAGAAGCCTCCTCGCCTCGGATGATCTAGGATACCTACTTTATACGGTTCATGTGCCGAGCAATTGCAAGATGTACGTCCGCACATGCCCCGCGGACCTCTTCTTCCTATGGTTTGATTACATCTTCCAGATGTTTCAAATGAGGACACTGGATTTTACCTTCGTCCACCTGTATGCGCTGCACATGAACTACATCGTCAGGAGAGAGCAAGTCACCGGTCTTGTGGTCGCGGACCCATACTACATGCATGAGGGCTTCTTGTCAATCAATGATGCCAAACCGTCAATATGCGAGTCAGTACATAGAAGACTTCTTGGTCAGCAATAAGGACAAAGAAACAATTCTCCTACCTTATCATCTCGGGTAAGTCATCCGCGGATAGCGCTATAACACATACATGCATTTCAATAGTTACTTTGCACGCATGGAGGCTAAGTTGATCGTGTATTTTGCGCAGCGGGGTGTGTCGTGCTGTTCTCATCGTTCTTTACCCGCGTTACTCCCGCGCTCTATATTTGGACCCATCGAAGAACATAGAGAAGAAAGATTACACACACATAAAGCATGTTCTGGACAGAGCTATGCTGGGCTTCAGCATGCGGGGTGGCTACATCCAATGCAAAAAAACAAATAAGTCCGGTCTTTGTTTCGGCCACAAGACTGACTTCTGTTGCATCCAGAAACCGGCAATAAGTGTGAATGATGGATTCTACGCCATCCATCTAATGATGGAGTACAGAAGGGATGTGCAATCACTTTGCATGAAATCTTCATCCGATACCCATATCCAGAGATGGGCCAAAGCCTTTGGAGCCATGCCGGATAATCAACTTCGAAATGATTTCTACCGGATCCAGCAGGAAATTGCGTCCATCATCATGAAAGATGTCCTCGAAGAGAATGGGATGTTCTACGGTGGCCCAATATCGCGAGCTGACGTCCAAACCGCATTGCCCTACAGCGTCAGGACATGACGCCTTTCACTAAGCTTGGTGACACCCTTCCGGATATGGACAGATGGGAAGAGTGCACTGCTTAAAAACAATGTGTCTGTTTAGTTACTTGTTGCTTTCTGTATGACGAAACTTCAAATGTCTCAGTGTATGATGAAACTATTAGATGTATGGTGTCGCGCTCTAGTTAATTACTTTCGGTACGATGAAATTTGTTAACTTTGTTTACTATATATGTTGCTTCTATTTCATAACTGTTTCGTTCAATTCGCTTCATGATATATATATATATATATATATGTGCATCTCTAACAGGCATATAGATCAACGATGGCAAGGAAGTGGTATGCCGTGTATGTAGGGCATGTTTCGGGTGTGTACGATGAGTGGCCACAGTGTCAGGCCCAAGTCTCTGGCTTCTCCGGCGGAAGCCAGAAAGGGTTTGATAGCAGAGCGGAAGCCAAAGCTAGTTAATTGAGATTCATAGCACAATAGGGCATTCAGAACCAGCGCTGCTGCAAAAACTACTACATAATACCGCTTTTGATCATCATGATCGCTCTTATCTTCTATGCGGTCATATCATAGTCTACATAGATGATGAAACATGAGTATGTGACCATGTAGTTGCATGTATTGAGAACTTGTAATGACTTGTAACGCTATTTCGAGACATGTGTTCGACCATGATTGATGATGATGAGATGCTTGAGACATGTCGAGACTTCTAATAACTTTGGCTCATCGATGACTCACTTGCTTTTCAATTAATATGCATGTTATTGTATAAATGGTGGATCTGTTTAATTGTGTACAAAGTCAAAACGCAAAAAATACAAAAAGTTAGCAGTTGCGTGGGGGTAAACATTACCAGTAGCACTCAAGTAACAGTAGCGCTGGCTAGTGCCACGCGCTGTAGATAATTACCAGTATAGCTGGTTGGAAGCGCGCTACAGCTAGCTTTATGTACCAGTAGCGCTGGGCCAAACAAGCGCTACTGCTAAAAATAGTTGCAGTGCCGTAGCAGTAGCGCGCCTGCCCGCGCTACTAATAGCAAAAAAACAGCGCTACTGGTAAGGGTTTTCCTAGTAGTGTATGTCTTCGGAACACTGGAGACCGAAAGGTCGAGCGTGAATCTTATAGTAGATATGATCAACATAGTGATGTTCACCATTGAAAACTACTCCATCTCACGTGATGATCGGACATGGTTTAGTTGATATGGATCACGTGATCACTTAGATGATTAGAGGGATGTGTATCTAAGTGGGAGTTCTTAAGTAATATGATTAATTGAACTTTAATTTATCATGAATTAGTCCTGATAGTAATTGCATATCTATGTTGTAGATCAATAGCTTGCGATGTAGCTTCCCGTTTAAATTTTGATATGTTCCTAGAGAAAAATAAGCTGAAAGATGATAGTAGCAATGATGCGGACTTGGTCCGAGATCTGAGGATTATCCTCATTGCTACATAGAAGAATTATGTCCTTGATGCACCGCTAGTTGATAGACCTATTGCAGGAGCAGATGCAGACGTTATGAATGTTTGACAAGCTTGGTATGATGACTACTTGATAGTTTAGTTCACCATGCTTTACAGCTTAGAACCGGGACTTCAATAATGTTTTGAAAGCCGCAGAGCATATAAGATGTTCCAAGAGTTGAAATTGGTATCTCATACTCATGCCCGTGTCAAGAGGTATGAGACCTCTAACAGTAATTTGCCTACAAGATGGAGGATAATAGCTCAATGAGTGAGCATGTGCTCAGAATGTCTGAGTACTACAATCACTTGAATCAAGTGGAAGTTAATCTTCCCGATAAGATAGTGATTGACAGAGTTCTCTAGTCACTATCACCAAGTTACTAAAACTTCATGATGAACTATAATATGCAAGGGATAACGGGAACAATTCCCAAAGCTCTTCACGATGCTGAAATCGGTGAAGGTAGAAATCAAGAAAAAGCATCAAGTGTTGATGGTTGACAAGACCACTAGTTTCAAGTAAAAGGGCAAGGGAAAAAAGGGAACTTCAAGAAGAATGGCAAGCAAGTTGTCACTCCCATGAAGAAGCCCAAAGCTAGACCCAAGCCTGAAACTGAGTGCTTCTACTGCAAGGAAATGGTCACTGGAAGTGGAACTGCCCTAGATACTTGGCGAATAAGAAGGATGGCAAAGTGAACAAAGGTATATTTGATATACATGTTATTGATGTGTACTTTACTAGTGTTTATAGCAAACCCCTCGATATTTGATACTAGTTCAGTTGCTAAGAGTAGTAACTCGAAACGGGAGTTGCAAAATAAACAAAGACTAGTTGAGGACGAGGTGACGATGTGTGCTGGAAATGATTCCAAGGTTGATAAGATCACCATCACACACTCCCTTTACATTCAGGATTAGTGTTGAACCTAAAATAAATGTTATTTGGTGTTTGCGTTGAGCATAATATGATTGGATCATATTTATTGCAATACGGATATTCGTTTAAGTCAAAGAATAATTGTTATTCTGCTTACATGAATAAAACCTTCCGTGGTCATACACCCAAGGTGAATATTGGGGGAGAAGTGATGAAGTTGAGCCCCGAAGAAATTTAGAAACCCTCGGAAGAAAGGATGGGGAGGCAAAGAAAAACCGCGGTCAACATGGGTCGCGAGTAGGACACACTCACCCTCTTGTGGTCGCGGCTCAGTCTCGTCCCCCAGAAGCCGCCAACACTCATGGGAAATCAGCCCTCCGTCCACCAGATCTTCCATGTCCTCTTTCACGATGGTCGACCGGATCCAGTCGCCCTGGATCCAGCCGCGCGGCAGAGCGAATCTTGACGACGACCCACCCCGGCTCGTCTTCTTCCCCTTTGCCTTCGCCGTCACTTTCTTCGCGCGCTCCAGAGTGGCGGTCTTGTCCTTCCCCATTGCGGTGGAACGAGCTCGAACCGGGCGGCGGCGCCGAGAGTGGAGGCGGAAGCAGTGGGGAGTGGAGGAAGGAGGAAGAGAATGGGGTGCACAGTGCAAAGGCAGCAGCCTCAGCGCCTTATATGGCCCCGTTCTCCGAATGGCTGACCGGTGGACCCAGGAGATCCTATCAAATCCCGCAACAGGCGCGCGCGTGGTACGTGGCGAAAAAGGTGGCGCGGGGATCGAGGCGTCCCTGCCTAATCTGCTCCGACTACCACGGTACTCTCCGCCCCGCGCGCTTCACTAAATTTCAAATCCCGCCAGATCCGGGAACAGACGGGCAGTCGATCATACTGAAGATTTTATACAACACTAGCAGTCGAAACTCATCAGCAGAAACTTCACTCTACAAAATTTTAAATGGCTCAAGGCGACTGAAAACGAAGTTGAAGCTGTTGCATGGTTCTCAGATCCGGTCATATGCTTCCGTACCATCAAGGTTGGGTCGGAACCGCTGTCAACTTCATTTTCTACTCGAACCTAGAACCATTCGGGGGCTAATGACGGTGCCGTGTACCTAGGGTAAGGCAATAGACCTGATCTAAGTACCCTCCCCAAGGACACTTCCCTATAGTCAAAGACATCCAAAGGACAATAAATTATACTGACTGGAATTACTTCAAGGTGCAACCCACTCAACCATGAGTTCCACCCGGATAACCCAATTCCATTCGACCATGATACAATCATTTGACCACATCACAAACCACTCGGAGCATAGAAGATCAAAGGCCACTCAGGATGGCAACGGTCAGGCGTTCACTCCGTAGCCTTAAGGGTCATTTATATCACTTTAATGTTGACGTTACTAGTAACGTCCCTTCTTTATGTACATTGAACCCTTGTAACATGGGCTGGCTGGGGTCCTGGCGCCCTCTATATAAGCCACCCCCTCCTCTGGCACAAGGGTTCGCACCCCCTGTAACTTCACGCATAATCCAATCGACCGAGCCTCCAGGCACCGAGACGTAGGGCTATTAATTCCACCGCGAAGGGCCTGAACTCGTACATCTTGCGTGCACAATCTCACTGTAGCTAGGATCTTGCCTCTACATTCCTACCCCCCTACTTTACTGTCAGACTTAGAACCACGACAGTTGGCGCCCACCGTGGGGCAGGTGTCTTAGCGACTTTCCAATGAGGTTGCGATTTCTCCGACTCCTTTCATCATGGTTTCTAGCGGAGGTTTGGCGGAAGGCCGGGAGGTCCGTCTCGGCGCGCTCGTCTTCATCGCCGACGACTCCGCTTGGCTTCAGAAAGCTCCTGTCGACGTCGAGGCGCTCTCCGTCCGTGGGGTGACCCACTTTCGCGTGTGTGATCGCGGCGTCCTTCTGTGGCAACCATCGACTCAGTATCGGTTGGCCCCCACAGCATCTTCGCTCCCCGCTGCTCGCCGTCACACGCAACCCGGTCGATCACGGCTTCAGCGGTGGGTGAAGCACGTGGTGGCGCATCAGTCGGCCGCCCCTCAAGTCACAGCAATCGAGCCTGATGAATCTCTCTACGGCCTGTTCGACTGGCTCCGTCGAGACCCTATCCAAGTGCGACAGTAGCGACCCCTCGGCGGAGGTCCTGATGGTCGACACACCTCGCAGCCTGCCTGGCACGCATCGTAACGGCGGCGACGACGGCGGTGGCAATCCGTCACGTGTGCATGAAGAGTACCACCCCGAAACTCTCTCTTCTCAGCAGAGGAAGGAACTTCAGTGCCGCAATACGGAGGCCCTCCACACGCCCATTGTCGGTGAGTCCTTCGAGGCTCGGGCCTTGGAGACGGCGCGTTTAGCCACTTTGGCTGAGCGCACCTGACTGGAGAACCTTCAGCGTGCACTTGACAACCGCGCTCGCCAACAGATTCCCGAGTCCAGTCGACGGCAGCGGCAGTTGTTTCCACCGGAACCACAGGTATAGCGCACTCCGATTCAGAATCTTACTGCCACGGCCCGTATAGCAGAATCCATTCGGCCGTCCCAGTCAGAAGCTTGTAGAGGTTTAATGCAGATCAGAGCGTTGCTCCAAGCAGCGGGGGAGCAGAACACTGCAGTTTCTCAGTCGCGCAACAGGATCTATAGTAGATCTGTGGTGGCTGATACCGTTCAATCAGCTCACAAACCGAGATCGCCTCCGCGGCGTGAGGGACGTGGGCATCGTCAAGGGTAGTATTTGGGTCGGAACCATGAGCAGCAAGATCATCGGTTCGACCATGATGACCGCCGTCGAGTGTCCATGCCCCCTCTGAGGGGAGAATCATACGTGCCCCGGCATTATGATGATAGGCGCCCGTACAGTGAAGAGCGGAGAAGGCTGGTCGACCCAAGAGAGCTAGGGTTTGACACAAGGTCCATTTTGGTGCAAGGTCTAGTGGACAGGAATCGAGCACTACTACCTCTTGAGCACCGCATTGGTTTTCCCCAAAGAGGAAGGGATGATGCAGCAAAGTAGCGTAAGTATTTCCCTCAGTTTTTGAGAACCAAGGTATCAATCCAGTAGGAGGCTACGCACGAGTCCCTCGTACCTGCACAAAACAAATAAATCCTCGCAACCAACACAAATAGGGGTTGTCAATCCCTATAAGGCCACTTACAAGAGTGAGATCTGATAGATATGATAAGATAATATTTTTGGTATTTTTATGATAAAGATGCAAAGTAAAATAAAGTCAAAGTAAATAGCAAAGGAAATAACTAAGTAGTAGGAGATCAATATGATAAAGATAGACCCGGGGGCCATAGGTTTCACTAGTGGCTTCTCTCGAGAGCATAAGTATTCTATGGTGGGTCAACAAATTACTCTTGAGCAATTGACAAAGTTGATCAAAGTTATGAGAATATCTAGGTATGATCATGTATATACGCATCACGTCCAAGACAAGTAGACCGACTCCTGCCTGCATCTACTACTATTACTCCACTCATCGACCGCTATCCAACATGCATCTAGAGTATTAAGTTAAAAACAGAGTAACGCCTTAAGCAAGATGACATGATGTAGAGGGATAGACTCATGCAATATGAAGAAAACCACATCTTGTTATCCTCGATGGCAACAATACAATACGTGCCTTGTTGCCCCTACTGTCACTTGGAAAGGACACCACAAGATTGAACCCAAAGCTAAGCACTTCTCCCATTGCAAGAAAGATCAATCTAGTAGGCCAAACCAAACAGATAATTCGAAGAGACTTTCAAAGATAACCAATCATACATAAAAGAATTCAGAGGAGATTCATATATTAGTCATAGATAGACTTGATCATAAACCCACAACTCATCAGTCTCAACAAACACACTGCAAAAAGAAGATTACATCGAATAGTTCTCCACAAGAGAGGGGAGAACATTGTATTGAGATCCAAAAAGAGAGAAGAAGCCATCTAGCTACTAACTATGGACCCGTAGGTCTGAGGTAAACTACTCACACTTCATCGGAGAGGCTATGGTGTTGATGTAGAAGCCCTCCGTGATCGATGCCTCCTCCGGCGGAGCTCCGGAACATGCCTCAAGATGGGATCTCATGGATACAGAAAGTTGCGGCGGTGGAATTAGGGTTTTGGCTCCGTATCTGATCGTTTGGGAGTACGCAGGTATATATAGGAGGAAGGAGTACGTCGGTGGAGCAACAGGGGGCCCACGAGGGTGGAGGGCGCGCCTAGGGTAGGCAGGCGCGCCCCCTACCTCGTGGCCTCCTCTTTTCTTTCTTGACGTAGGGTCCAAGTCTCCCGGGTCTTGTTCGTTGAGAAAATCATGTTCCCGAAGGTTTCATTCCGTTTGGACTCCGTTTGATATTCCTTTTCTTCGAAACCCTAAAACAGGCAAAAAACAGCAATTCTGGGCTGGGCCTCCGGTTAATAGGTTAGTCCTAAAAATAATATAAAAGTGGATAATAAAGCCCAATAATGTCCAAAACAGTAGATAATATAGCATGGAGCAATCAAAAATTATAGATACGTTGGAGACGTATCAAGCATCCCCAAGCTTAATTCCTGCTCGTCCTCGAGTAGGTAAATGATAAAAACAGAATTTTTGATGTGGAGTGCTACTTGGCATAATTTTAATGTAATTCTTCTGAATTGTGGTATGAATATTCAGACCCGAAAGATTCAATACAAAAGTTCATATTGACATAAAAATAATAATACTTCAAGCATATTAACAAAGCAATTATGTCTTCTCAAAATAACATGGCTAAAGAAAGTTATCCCTACAAAATCATATAGTCTGGCTATGCTCTATCTTCACCACACAAAATATTTAAATCATGCACAACCCCGATGACAAGCCAAGCAATTGTTTCATACTTTTGACATTCTCAAAACTTTTTCAATCTTCACGCAATACATGAGCGTTAGCCATGGATATAGCACTATAGGTGGAATAGAGTGGTGGTTGTGGAGAAGACAAAAAGGGAGAAGATAGTCTCACATTAACTAGGCATATCAACGGGCTAATGAGATGCCCATCAATAGATATCAATGTGAGTGAGTACGGATTGCCACACAATGGATGCACTAGAGCTATAAGTATATGAAAGCTCAAAAAGAAACTAAGTGGGTGTGCATCCAACTTGCTTGCTCATGAAGACCTAGGGCATTTTGAGGAAGCCCATCATTGGAATATACAAGCCAAGTTCTATAATGAAAGATTCCCACTAGTATATGAAAGTGATAACATGAGAGACTCTCTACTATGAAGATCATGGTACTACTTTGAAGCACAAGTGTGGTAAAAGGATAGTAACATTGTCCCTTCTCTATTTTTCTCTCATTTTTTCTTTCCTTTTTTTATTTGGGCCTTTTCTCTTTTTTTATGGCCTCTTTTTTTTCGTCCAGAGTCTCATCCCGACTGGTGGGGGAATCATAGTCTCCATCATCCTTTCCTCACTGGGACAATGCTCTAATAATGATGATCATCACACTTTTATTTTTCTTACAACTCAACAATTACAACTCGATACTTAGAACAAAATATGACTCTATATGAATGCCTCCGGCGGTGTACCGGGATATGCAATGAATCAAGAGTGACACATATGAAAGAATTATGAATGGTGGCTTTGCCACAAATACGATTTCAACTCCATGATCATGATAGAAAGTTGCATGGGAATATATCTTGGAATGGCTATGGAAATGAAATAATAGGTAGGTATGGTGGCTGTTTTGAGGAAGGTATATGGTGGGTGTATGATACCGACGAAAGGTGCGCGGTATTAGAGAGGCTAGCAAAGGTGGAAGGGTGAGAGTGCGTATAATCCATGGACTCAACATTAGTCATAAAGAACTCATATACTTATTGCAAAAATCTACAAGTTATCAAAGCAAAGTATTATGCGCATGCTCCTAGGGGGATAGATTGGTAGGAAAATACCATCGCTCGTCCCCGACCGCCACTCATAAGGAAGGCAATCAAAAAAATAAATCATGCTCCGACTTCATCACATAACGGTTCACCATACGTGCATGCTACGGGAATCACAAGCTTCAGCACAAGTATTTCTCAAATTCACAACTACTCAACTAGCATGACTTTAATATCACCTTCTTCATATCTCAAAACAATTATCAAGTATCAAACTTATCATAATATTCAACACACTCATAAGAGATTTTTTTGAATACCTAGCATATTAGGATTAAAAGCAAATTACCATGCTATAAATACTCTCAAAATAATCCAAGTGAAGCATGAGAGATCAATAGTTTCTATAAAACAAATCCACCACCGTGCTCTAAAATATATAAGTGAAGTACTAGAGCAAAATTATATAACTCAAAAGATATAAGCAAAGCACATAGAGTATTCTAAGAAATTCACAATCATGTATGGCTCTCTCAAAAGGTGTGTACAGCAAGGATGATTGTGGTAAACTAACAAGCAAATACTCAAATAATACAAGACGCTCCAAGCAAAACACATATCATGTGGCGAATAAAAATATAGCTCCAAGTAAAGTTACCGATAGAAGTAGACGAAAGAGGGGATGCCTTCCGGGGCATCCCCAAGCTTTGGCTTTTAGGTGTCTTTAGATTATCTTGGGGGTGCCATGGGCATCACCAAGCTTAGGATCTTGCCACTCCTTGTTCCATAATCCATCAAATCTTTACCCAAAACTTGAAAACTTCACAACACAAAACTTAAATAGAAAATCTCGTGAGCTCCGTTAGCGAAAGAAAATAAAAGACCACTTCAAGGTACTGTAATGAACTCATTCTTATTTATATTGGTGTTATACCTACTTTATTCCAACTTCTCTATGGTTTATAAACTATTTTAATAGCCATAGATTCATCAAAATAAGCAAACAACACACGAAAAACAGAATCTGTCAAAAACAGAACAGTCTGTAGTAATCTGTAGCTAGCGCAAGATGTGGAACCCCAAAAATTCTAAAATAAATTACTGGACGTGAGGAATTTATCTATTAATCATCTTCAAAAAGAATTAACTAAATATCACTTTCCAAATAAAAATGGCAGTAGTTCTCGTGAGCGCTAAAGTTTCTGTTTTTTACAGCAAGTTCAACAAGACTTTCCCCAAGTCTTCCCAACGGTTCTACTTGGCACAAACACTAATTAAACACTAAAAACACAACCAGAACAGAGGCTAGATAAATTATTTATTACTAAACATGATCAAAAAGCAAGGAATAAAAATAAAATTGGGTTGCCTCCCAACAAGCGCTATCGTTTAACGCCCCTAGCTAGGCATAACAAGCAAGAATAGATCTAGGTATTGCCATCTTTGGTAGGCAATCCATAAGTGGCTGTCATAATAGATTCATAAGGTAATTTAATTTTCTTTCTAGGAAAGTGTTCCATGACTTTCCTTAATGGAAATTGGAATCTAATATTTCCTTCCTTCATATCAATAATTGCACCAATCGTTCTAAGGAAAGGTCTACCAAGAATAATAGGACATGAAGGATTGCAATCTATGTCAAGAACAATAAAATCTACGGGCACATAATTCCTATTTGCAACAATAAGAACATCATTAATTCTTCCCATAGGTTTCTTAATAGTGGAATCTGCAAGGTGCAATAGAGAGCAATCATCAAAATCACGGAAACCTAACAAATCACACAAAGTCTTTGGAATCGTGGAAACACTAGCACCCAAATCACATAAAGCATAGCATTCACGATCTTTAATTTTAATTTCAATAGTTGGTTCCCACTCATCATAAAGTTTTATAGGGATAGAAACTTCCAATTCAAGTTTTTCTTCATAAGATTGCACCAAGGCATCAACGATATGTTTAGTAAACGCTTTATTTTGACTATAAGCGTGAGGAGAATTTAGCACGGATTGTAACAAGGAAATACAATCAATCAAGAGCAATTTTCATAGTTAAATTCCTTGAAATCCATAATAGTGGGTTTAGCAACATCTAGGGTTTTAATTTCTTTAATCCCACTTTTATCAAATTTAGCATTAAGATCAACAAATTCCGAATTCTTGGAACGTCTTCTAGGTAAAGGTGGATCATATTCAGTCCCATCATTATCAAGATTCATATTGAAAAGCAAAGATTTAATAGGGGACACATCAATAACTTTTAGATCTTTATCTTTATTTTCATAGCAATCCGGTTTAGCGACCATCTTATTAACTAAGGTAGCCTGCCTATCCGAAATTTCAGCAGTTAATTTCTCAAGATGACCAATTTGGGATCTTAAACCATCGAATTCTTTAGACATATCATCAAGATCTTTATTCATAAAACTCATAAAATTTTTCTGTTGTTTAAGCTCATTTCTGAAGGAACTATTATGTTCAAATTGCAAGACCATGAAACTCCTGACATTGCTTTCGATCTCTTCTAATCTTTTAAGGTGAAGGTCACCAAATTTAGGTAGAGCCATCATGAAAAGCAAGCAAACTAACACACAAGCAAACAAAAAGCAAGCAGGAAAAAAGAGGCAAATAGAGAGGGAGGATAGAGGGAGAGAGGGCGAATAAACCGGCAAGGGTGAAGTGGGGGAGAGGATACCGAGAGGCAAATGGCAAATAATGTAATGCGGGAGATAAGGGTATGTGATGGGTACTTGGTATGTTGACTTTTGCGTAGACCTCCCCGGCAACGGCGCCAGAAATCCTTCTTGCTACCTCTTGAGCACTGCGTTGGTTTTCCCCGAAGAGGAAGGGATGATGCAGGAAAGTAGCGCAAGTATTTCCCTCAGTTTTTGAGAACCAAGGTATCAATCCAGTAGGAGGCTACGCGCGAGTCCCTCGTACCTGCACAAAACAAATAAATCCTCGCAACCAACGCAAATAGGGGTTGTCAATCCCTATAAGGCCACTTACGAGAGTGATATCTGATAGATATGATAAGATAATATTTTTGGTATTTTTATGATAAAGATGCAAAGTAAAATAAAGGAAAAATAAATAGCAAAGGAAATAACTAAGTAGTAGGAGATCAATATGATAAAGATAGACCCGGGGTCCATAGGTTTCACTAGTGGCTTCTCTCGAGAGCATAAGTATTCTACGGTGGGTCAACAAATTACTGTTGAGCAATTGACATAATTGAGCATAGTTATGAGCATATCTAGGTATGGTGCATCACGCCCGAGACAAGTAGACCGACTCCTGCCTGCATCTCCTACTATTACTCCACTCATCGACCACTATCCAGTATGCATCTACAGTATTAAGTTAAAAACAGAGTAACGCCTTAAGCAAGATGGCATGATGTAGAGGGATAGACTCATGCAATATGAAGAAAACCCCATCTTGTTATCCTCGATGGCAACAATACAATACGTGCCTTGCTGCCCCTACTGTCAGTGGGAAAGGACACCGCAAGATTGAACCCAAAGCTAAGCACTTATCCCATTGCAAGAAAGATCAATCTAGTAGGCCAAACCAAACTGATAATTCGAAGAGACTTGCAAAGATAACCAATCATACATAAAAGAATTGAGAGAAGATTCAAATATTATTCATAGATAGACTTGATCATAAACCCACAATTCATTGGTCTCAACAAACACACTGCAAAAAGAAGATTACATCGAATAGTTCTCCACAAGAGAGGGGGAGAACATTGTATTGAGATCCAAAAAGAGAGAAGAACCCATCTGGCTACTAACTATGGACTCGTAGGTCTGAGGTAAACTACTCACACTTCATCGGAGAGGCTATGGTGTTGATGTAGAAGCCCTCCGTGATCGATGCCTCCTCCGGCGGAGCTCCAGAACAGGCCCCAAGATGGGATCTCGTGGATACAGAAAGTTGCGGTGGTGGAATTAGGGTTTTGACTCAGTATCTGATCATTTGGGGGTACGTAGGTATATATAGGAGGAAGGAGTACGTAGGTGGAGCAACAGGGGGCCCACGAGGGTGGAGGGCGCGCCTAGGGTAGGCAGGCACGCCCCCTACCTCGTGGCCTCCTCTTTTCTTTCTTGACGTAGGGTCCAAGTCTCCCGGATCTTGTTCGTTGAGAAAATCAAGTTCCCAAAGGTTTCATTCCGTTTGGACTCCGTTTGATATTCCTTTTCTTCGAAACCCTAAAACAGGCAAAAACAACAATTTTGGGCTAGGCCTCCGGTTAATAGGTTAGTCCCGAAAATAATTTAAAAGTGGATAATAAAGCCCAATAATGTCCAAAACAGTAGATAATATAGCATGGAGCAATCAAAAATTATAGATACGTTGGAGACATATCAAGCACAAAGGGAACGGCAATACAGAGATCGCCCCTGGTCCCAAGTGTTTTAGTAGAGCCATAAGGGTTGTTGAGATCCCTCCCAACTTCAGGTTGGCGATTGGGGTCAGTAAGTTCACTGGTGAATCAAACCCTGACACCTGGCTTGAAGATTACCGAGTGACTGTGAAGATCGCTGGAGGAAATGATGAAGTTGCCATGAAGCATCTCCCCCTGATGCTTGAAGGGTCAGCTAGAGCTTGGTTGAATAAGTTGACCCCAGACAGTATTTTCAGTTGGGAAGAGTTGGCCGAGTGTTTGTCAGAACATTTGAGGGCACGTGCAAATGGCCAGCAGGATTGACAATATTGTAGCACTGCGTGCAGAAGCCAAATGAAACTTTGAGGGGTTACATCCAGAGGTGGACCACTTTACACCACACTGTAGATAATGTGTCTCATCATCAAGCAGTTTGCGCCTTCAAGGAGGGTGTTCGGTACCGGGAGCTCAACCTGAAATTCGGCCGGACAGGAGACATGTCTTTGACCCGAATGATGGAGATAGCCACTTGGTACGCCAATGGCGAAGAAGAAGATCGACTCCGCAGTGGCAAGAGTAAACCAGTCGGCCAGGACACCGGAGGAGGTAATTCCAATCGGAAGAAGAAGCGCAAAGCAGAGCCTGCGGCACCTGGAGAGGTTGCAGTCGCAACCCAAGAAAAAGCTAAAGGAAAACCTAAAGGGCCCTGGACCCCTAAGAAGGTGAAAGATGCAGCCGGGAACGACGTCTTGGATTTACCATGTCACATTCACATGAAGAAGGATGAAGAGGGAAATCTCATCTATCCTAAGAATACCACTCGACAGTGCCGAGTCCTTATACAGCAGTTCGGAGAAAAGCAACCCAGTGAGAAGGAAAAACAATATGATAAAGATGAGGACAAGGAAGAGGATGATGATGGTTTTCCCAATATCAATTCCACTTTGGTGATTTTTGCTGATGTTGAAAGCAAAAGTCGACTGAAAGTCATGAACAGGGAAGTGAACATGGTTGCTCCGGCAACACCGGCGTATCTGGAATGGTCAAAGACTCCTATCACATTCGACCAGTCAGACCACTCGCCGCACGTTGCCACCCTAGGAGGCAAGCGTTGGTGGTCGACCCGGTCGTTGGAGGCACCCGACTGACCAAAGTTTTGATGGATGGTGGCAGTGGATTGAACATCTTGTATGCTGAGACCCTCCGAGGGATGGGCATTCCGATGTACAAGCTAAGTGAGAGTAACATGCGGTTTCATAGAGTAATACCAGGGAAAAAGGCCGATTACTTGGCCAAATCACCCTTGACGTGGCTTTCGGCGATTCAAAGAATTACCGGAAGGAAAAGTTGACATTTGAAGTTGTGGATTTTCACAGTGCCTATCATGCTATCCTGGGCAGGATTGCGTATGCCCATTTCATGGCTCCATCATGTTATGTGTATCTCAAGCTCAAGATGCCCAGGCCTAGGGGCGTGATTACAGTCACTGGTAATCGGCAACGAGCAGAAGAGTGCTTTTAGAAGGGCTCGAAGATTGCCGATGAACAGATGGCACCAATAGAAATGGAGGAGTACAAGAAGACAACAGATCCGAGTGATTTGTTGAGAGCTAAGAAACCTGCTTCAGAGTCCGCATTTAAGTCATCTGGTGAAACAAAGACAGTTCATATTCACCCGACTGATCCCAATGCTGCTCCGACTCACATATCAACAACACTCGACAGCAAATAGGAAGAAGCGCTCATCCAGTTCCTCCGTGAGAACTAGGACATCTTTGCATGGAAACCTTCTGACATGCCAGGTGTACCCAGAGAACTGGTTGAGCACCGTTTGCGAGTCGACCCAAAAGCAAGACATGTCAAAGAACATCTCTGACGGTCCACCATGGAGAAAAGAAAGGCAATCGGCGAGGAAGTGGCTCGGCTTCTGCTGAGTTCATCCGAGAGACTTACCACTCCGAGTGGCTCGCCAATGTAGTTATGGTTCCCAAGAAGGATGATTCACTCCGTATGTGCATCGACTGCAAGCATATCAATCGGGCCTGCCCGAAAGATCAATTCCCTCTCCCTCGCATCGATCAAATAGTTGACTTGACCGCGGGATGTGAGCGACTATCCTTTCTGGACGCATATTCTGGGTATCATCAAATCCGACTGTATGGACCCGATGAAATAAAAACAGCTTTCATCACCCCGTTCGGGTGCTTTTGCTATGTTACCATGCCCTTTGGTCTCAAGAATTCTCATGCCACATTCATGCGTATGATTCAGAAGTGCCTGCTCACTCAAACCAGTCGGAATGTGGAAGCTTACATGGATGACATCGTGCTTAAGTCACGAAAAGGTTCCAACCTGCTGACTGACCTCGCTGAAACATTTGCCAACCTGAGAAGGTATGATATCAAGCTTAACCCGTCGAAGTGTACATTTGGAGTTCCAGGCAGAAAGTTGCTCGGTTTCCTCGTTTTCGAACGTGGAATCGATGCTAACCTAGAGAAGGTTGGTGCAAAACTCCGAATGAAAAGCCATGTGTGCATACACGATGTTCAGAAGCTTACTGGTTGTTTGGCCGCCTTGAGTCGATTCATCTCTCGTCTTGGTGAAAAGGCATTGCATCTTTACCGACTGATGAAGAAATCTGACAAGTTCGAGTGGACTCCTGAAGCTAACGCAGCGTTTGCAGAGCTCAAAACCCTGCTTTCCACCCAGTCGGTGCTTGCTGCTCCAATCAACAAAGAGCCTTTACTGCTTTATATTGCAGCCACTGGACAAGTTGTTAGTACAGTACTCACGGTCGAGCGGGAAGAAGAAGGTAAAGCCTACAAAGTTCAGCGCCCGGTGTACTATATTTCTGATGTCTTAACTCCGTCCAAGCAGAGATATCCGCATTATCAGAAGCTTGTATATGGAATTTACTTGACTTCGAAGAAGGTGGCACATTATTTCTCTGATCACTCCATCACAGTCGTCAGTGATGCTCCATTATCAGAAATTCTGAACAACAGAGACGTGAGTGGTCGAGTGGCAAAATGGGCGATTGAACTCCTTCCATTGGATATCAAGTTTGAGGCAAAGAAAGCAATCAAGTCCCAAGCAATAGCAGATTTTCTTGTAGAGTGGATTGAACAACAACAACCGACTCAAGTCCACTCGGAACATTGGACTATGTTTTTTGATGGATCCAAGATGTTGAATGGTTCTGGTGCTGGAGTAGTTTTGGTATCCCTGCGAGGTGATAAACTCAGTTATGTCCTTCAGATTCACTTTGATTCCTCCAACAATGAAGCTGAATATGAAGCATTGCTATACGGGTTGCGAATGGCCATTTCACTCGGTGTACGTCGCCTGATGGTCTACGACGACTCGGATTTGGTGGTAAATCAAGTGATGAAAGAGTGGGATGTCAGAAGCCCAGCCATGACTGGCTATTGCAATGCAGTAAGGAAGTTAGAGAAGAAATTTGAAGGTCTAGAGCTCCACCATATTCCCCGACTGAAGAACCAGGCAGCAGATGACCTGGCTAAGATAGGTTCCAAGCAAGAGCCCATTCCCAGCAATGTTTTCTTGGAGCATCTTCACACACCATCAGTCCAGGAAGATCCCTTCATAGAAGAGCCCCCGCAACCTAAGAGTTCCACTGATCCGACTGAAGTTGAAATCCTAGCTGTGGTCGACCTAGTCATGGAAGTTTTGGCCGTCATTCCTGATTGGACTGTACCGTACATCGCGTATATTCTCAGGAAAGAGCTGCCAGAAGACGAAGATGAAGCGCAACATATCGTCCATTGATCCAAAGCCTTCACCGTGATAAGCGGTCGATTGTACAGAGAAAGTGCGACTGAAGTTGCTCAACGATGCATTACCCCAGAAGAAGGTCGAATGATTCTCAATGATATCCACTCGGGGACCTATGGTCACCATGCGTCCTCACGGACAATAGTGGGCAAAGCATACCGAGTAGGTTTTTATTGGCCACGAGCAAATGAAATGGGAAAGGAGATAGTCGACAAGTGTGAGGGTTGCCAGTTCTACTCCAACATGTCTCACAAGCCCACTTCAGCCTTGAAGACCATTCCACTCGTCTGGCCATTTGTCGTTTGGGGGTTGGATATGGTTGGACCCTTGAGGACTGGTAGAAGTGGTTTCACTCACCTACTTGTTGTAGTTGACAAGTTCACTAAATGGATTGAAGCCAAGCCCATCAAAAGCCTCGATTCGAGCACTGCCGTCAGCTTCGTCAGGGGGTTAACATTCAGGTTTGGAGTCCCGAACAGCATCATCATAGACATTTGTTCAAACTTTGATTCAGATGAGTTCAGAGCTTTCTGTGCTTCCCAAGGCACTCGGGTCGATTATGCTTCAGTCGCTCACCCGCAGTCGAACGGACAAGCAGAAAGAGCAAATGGTTTGATCCTCCAAGGGTTGAAGCCCAGGTTAATGCGAGACCTCAAACATGCGGCCGGCGCCTGGGTATATGAGTTACCATCGGTACTGTGGGGCCCGAGGACAATGCCAAATTGTTCGACTGCCGGACTCCCTTCTTCCTGGTTTATGGAGCCGAGGCCGTGCTACTGACTAATTTGCTTCATAATGCCCCGTGAGTGGAACTCTTCTCAGAAGCCGAAGCAGAATAAGCCCTTCAAGATGTTGTTGACCTTCTGGAAGAGGAAAGAGAGATGGCGCTGATCCAGTCAACCATCTATCAACAAGATCCGCGGCATTTTCACGCCAGAAATGTCAGGGGTCGGGCATTTCAGGAAGGAGACCTCGTTCTCCTAGTGGACCAGCAACGTCCACACAATCTTGCTCCTGCCGAGGAAGGCCCATTCATCATCACCAAAGTGCTTCACAACGGTGCATATCACCTGTACAATGTGGAACACAAGAAAGACGAGCCACACGCCTAGAATGCGGAGCTTCTCCACCACTTTAACACTTAAGCATTCGGATTGTCGAGATGTAATAAGAAGTATCTTTCAGTTTGTTTATCAAAGACATGATTTTGCAGTCTCCTAAATGATTTTTATTACTTATACATGTGTCCAAAATCCCCCAGTGGGTAGCTTAGTCGCGAATCCGATTCACCTAAGTTCCAAAAAAATCCCACCGAGTGGAGAGCATGCCTCCCACTCGGGGGTTTAGCTGCAAACCTGATTCGCATAAAAGTTTAAAAATCCTACCGAGTGGTGAGAAACCCTCCCACTCGGTGGCTTAGCTACAGTCCAGTACTCGCCTAAGTTTAAAAAATCCTACCGATTGGTGAGTAACCATCCCACTCGGGGGCTTAACTACAGTCCAGTACTCGCCTAAGTTTAAAAAATCCTACCGCGAGTGGTGAGCAACCCTCCCACTCGGGGGCTTAGCTGTAGTCCAGTACTGTTTAAAAAATCCTACCGAGTGGTGAGCAATCCTTCCACTTGGGGGCTTAGCTGCAGTCCAGTACTCGCCTAAGTTTAAAAAATCCTACCGAGTGGTGAGCAACGCTCCCACTCGGGGGCTTAGCTGCAGTCCAGTACTCGCCTAAGTTTAAAAAATCCTACCGAGTGGTGAGCAACCCTCCCACTCGGGGGCTTAGCTGCAGTCCAGTACTCACCTAAGTTTAAAAAATCCTACCGAGTGGTGAGCAACCCTCCCACTCGGGGGCTTAGCTGCAGTCCAGTACTAGCCTAAGTTTAAAAATCCTACTGAGTGGTGAGCAACCCTCCCACTCGGGGGCTTAGCTCCAGTCCAGTACTTGCCTAAGTTTAAAAAATCCTATCGAGTGGTGAGCAACCCTCCCACTCGGGGGCTTAGCTGCAGTCCAGTACTCGCCTAAGTTTCAAAACACGCTCTATCCTTATCCGCAAGGACAATAAGGTGTAAGTCGACCACAACCTTATCCTCCGAGCTTCAACACAAATACAACGTCCGCTCCATCCTCATCCGCAAGGACGATGAGGTGCAAGTTAACCACAACCTTATCATCGGAGCTTCGACACAAATACAATGTCCGCTCCATCCTTATCCGCAAGGACGATGAGGTGCAGGTCGACCACAACCTTATCCTCAGAGCTTCGACACAAATACAACGTCCGCTCCACCCTTATCCACAAGGAAGATGAGGTGCAGGTTGACCACGACCTGTCCTTGGAGCTTTGACACAAATACAATGTTTGCTCCATCCTTACTTGCAAAAAGGCGACGAGCAGGTCATGGACGGCATCAGATGCCCTCTTCTGTGATCCACTCGACTGAGCTACACCATAAAGTCAGTAGCAACATAGATTGAAGAATCAAAGACAAGAGATTCAAAAGCAACCAAGTTCAGATAAAGCCTAAGAGGTTCCAGATCATTGTTCAAAGGACTCAGGCATCAGGCCCGAAAGAGTTTTAAATGGTTACAAGACCACTCGGCATACCGAGGCAAATTTAATCGGATTATAAAAGTTTGTTCACTCCGCGGGTGAAGGACTGGCAGCGTCGACGAACTCTTCCAGGTCGATCCCGTCTGCAATTCGAGTGGCGGTAGCAATGAAGGTCTCCATGAATGACCGGAAGTCGTGTTTCCTGGTATTTGTGACCTTGATTGCTGCTAGCTTTTCCTCTTTGGCCTCCTTCCAGTGGACTTGAACTAGCGATAGAGCTATGTCAGCACCGCAGCGAGCAGATGACTTCTTCCACTCCTGCACTCGGCCAGGGACCTCATTGAGTTGAGTCATCAAGGACTCAAGGTCATTCTGGAGCGTCTTCCGTGGCCAAAGTGCTGAGTCAATCCGCGACACCGCAACCTTCAGACATGCAAGGTAGTTCGTAACACTGGCAACGCGAGATTCCAGTCGGAGCACGTTCATGGTAGCTTCATCACCGACAGGGGAAAGGATGGGGTCTAAGCCTGTCTTGATCCGCCCAGTTTCTACCTCAAAGTTCTGACGGAATTCTACAAACACAAAGAGATACCAATGTGATAATGAGTCGACGGTTTTATGATGAATCGAGGATGGCTAAACAATCGGACAAGGAAAAATACCTTCGAGCATAAGGAACAACGTCTTGGCGAGTGCCCCCAGATAATCCTCCAGGTCATTTCTCTTACGAGAAATGCCTTCAATCTTCTCGTTCAAAGCAATTTTATCTTTCTTCAGACGGGTCACTTCTTTGTTGGCCTTGGTGAGGGATGCCTTTAGCTTGGCGCTGTCTTCCTCCAGTGCCTCGACTGAAGCCAGCTTCTTGTCGGCGAGTGCAGTCTTCTCCTGAGCCTCCTTCTGCGCAGCTGCAAGGTCAAGGTCCTTCTGTGCCAGGGCTTGCTTCATTTTCTTAGAAGAATGTGCACTCGGGTCAGAGAGAAGAACGAAGAGATAACTTGAGAGATGGTCAAGATAGACAGTCGACAGGTCGTTACCTTCCGTACCAGCTACTTCGTCTTTAGCCTTTTTCAAATTCTGATTGGCCAGCTCCGAGTCAAGGTTGAGCTGTCTCTGCTTTTCCTCGAAATTGGAGAACTTGGAGATAAGCTCACAAGATTTCTGCAGTCAGCAAAAAGATACATCAATGAACAAGATCAAAGATCATTCGCCTCCGAGTGAAAAGAACTCCAAGACTACTGCAAAATCAAACATTCAACAGTAGTCTCGGGGACTACACCCAGTGGGTGCACTTAGCGTGCCCCCACTGGTTCAGATTCCACTCGACATGGCCCGACCAGACTGAGTGGAAGAAAAAAAGAGAGAGAAGCATTCTCAGACCCCAACTGACTGCCTGCAGTCGATCGTGGTCTCGGGGACTACACCCAATGGGTGCACTCTGTGTACCCCCAACTGGTTCAAGTTCCACTCAACATGGTCTACCTAGAACGAGTGGAAGAACATAAGGAGAAGATGTTTTCATCAAGGCCCCCGCCGAATCACACATTCAATGGCGGCCTCGAGGACTACACCAGTGGGTGCACTTTGTGTGCCCCCCACTAGTCCGAAAACTACAATCGACACAACCTAGTCGACTCAACTGCGAAAAATGTTCGACATAAATTAAAACACCCAGTGGGTGCGCAGATGCGAAGATTAGACTGACAGACGGATGCACAAAAGAAGAGTTTTTTAGGGTAGCACATCCTAACAGAACAAGCGGCGGCATAGGAGTTCAGTCGGAAACCAACTTACCTAGACATTGGCTCGGAGGGCTGCACTGGCATCATAAGCAGCTTGACTATTCTCGTGCACAGTCTTCACCCACTCCATCATTAGGCCCGCTTGGCGTATAGCTTCTACTGCGGCGCTTGCCTGATCCTCCGGGACATGATGGGTGGTGAAGAACGGAGTTGCCGGTTCGGTTGGAGCAGCCTGGAAATCCGAGGCGTGACGTTGAATAGATGAAGCAGGGACGGGCACGGTTGAGGAAGAAGGGCGTTCAGTCGACACCGGGACAACAAAAGTGACAGAGGTCTGGTTCACATCTTCAGGCTGTTGAACCACTGGCTCCGTCACCGGCACCGACCGAGACGTTTGGCCAGCAGATGCCTTCTTGTCCGAAGGCTTGCCCCTCCTTCCAATGGTCCTTTGCGGCACGTCTTCATCATCATCCGGAAGCTCAATGACATGGGGTGGAGCTGCAAAGCAATTGATTACAGGAGTTCACTCGACCATCAAAAAAGCAGATTAAATAATGTCAGAAGGGCTGAGTTTTACCTGCACGAGAAGTGACCGCGTCCTCCATCTCTTCATCTTCGCCATCTTGGTAAATAGAAGTACCAGAGGCAACACTACAAAAGTCAGATTTCACTCGGTCAGAACAAGACAGTGAGCCGAACAAAGTTTGAATCATGCGAAAACTAAAGAGTTGGCCTCAATAATTACCCAAAAGAGATGGGAACAAACACTTTGATCTTGGGCAGAGCCTTCCCGGGTTTTGATGTCACAACTTTGGGCTGCTTGGGAGCTTTTTCAGTCGGCACAGGAGAAGACGTCCGAGTATGCTTTAAAGGCTAACCAGTCGGAGGAGTCGTTTTGCCCCGAATGCTTGTTGGATCCTGCCTCTGCTTCGAGCGCCACTCTGTGCGAGGCAGAGAGTCGACCTCCTCGCCACTGCTCGAGTGCTCACTCTCCTTGTCTCCTCCTCCGTTTGAGTCCCAGTTGCTGCTCTCACCCCCGCTCGCCTCTTCCTCATGCTCTTGCTCCCCATTGGGCATCGAGTACAGTTCAGTGAAGGTCTGCAAAGGATAGAGTCAAGTGGATATTCGTCAATTTCAAAAGCTAACACATGTTAGAGCAAAATACACTTGGAAGGAAAAAATCAAACCTTGTCAGGCTCAATGGTGTTGTTGAGTGGAAGAACCCTTCTGGACCCCCTGGGCTTGTCCTTATTCGCAGTGATGCCTTGCTGTCACAGCTCCACCATCTCTTCACGAATTCCTCCAGGTGGATCCGAGTACTGTCCTCAATGCCTGAGTACAACCATATTGGGTGGTCACGAGCTTGGAGCGGCTGTATGCATCGACTCAGAAAAGCTTTTAGCAAATCCATACCAGTCACGCCATCATGGACAAGTTAGACCACTCGCTCGACAAGCATAGCAACCTCCTCTTTCTCCTATGGAGTCACTCTCAATGAAGAAGGCTTCTCTACTCGCTCACTGGAATTAGGAGGAAGACCAGTCGACTGACGAGGAGTCGGTTCATCCGTACAGTAGAACCAGGTCGACTGCCACCCCCTGACGGAGTCGAGAAGAATCATGGCAGGGAAAGTGCTCTTGTTTCTCATCTGGATCCCTAAACCCCCACACATCTGAATCATGTGTGTTCTCTCATCACTCGGATTGGCCTTTTTTACCGACTGAGAGGGCAGGTGAAAATATGTTTGAAGAGGCCCCAGTGTGGTCGACAACCCAGAAAATTCTCACACATGGACACATAGGCAGCGAGGTATGTGATAGTGTTGGGGGAGAAGTGATGAAGTTGAGCCCCGAAGAAATTCATAGACCCTCGGAAGAAAGGATGGGGAGGCAAACAAAAACCGCGGTCGACGTGGGTCACGAGTAGGACACACTTACCCTCTTGTGGTCGCGGCTCAGTCTCGTCCCCCAGAAGCCACCAAGACTCGTGGGCAATCAGCCCTCCGTCCACCAGATCTTCCATGTCATCTTTCATGATGGTCGACCGGATCCAGTCACCCAGGATCCAGCCGCGCAGCAGAGCAGATCTTGACGACGACCCGCCCCGGCTCGTCTTCTTCCCCTTCTCCTTCGCTGTCTCTTTCTTCGCGCATTCTAGAGCGGCGATCTTGTCCTTCCCCATTGCGGTGGAATGGGCTTGAACCGGGCAGCGACACCGAGAGTGGAGGTGGAAGCAGTGGGGAGCGGAGGAAGGAGGAAGAGAATGGGGCGCACAGTGCGAAGGCAGCAGCCTCAGCGCCTTATATGGCCCCGTTCCCTGCGTGGCTGACCAGTGGACCCAGGCAATCATGTCAAATCCCGCAACAGGCGCGCGTGTGGTACGTGGCGAAAAAGGTGGCGTGGGGATCGACTCGCCCCTGCCTAATCTTCTCCTACTACCACGATACTCTCCGCCCTGCGCGCTTCCCCAAATTTCGAATCCCGCCAGATCATACCGAAGATTTTATACAACACTAGTAGTCAAAAACCATTCGTAGAAACTTCACTCGACAAACTTCTGAATGGTTCAAGGCGACTGAAAACGAAGTTGAAGCTGTTGCATGGTTCTCCGATCCGGTCATATGATTCCATAGCATCAAGGTTGGGTAGGAACCGTTGTCAACTTCATTTTCCACTCGAACCAGAACCATTCGGGGGCTAATGACGGTGCCTTGTACCTAGGGTAAGGCAATAGACCTGATCTAAGTACCCTCCCCAAGGACACTGCCCTATAGTCAAAGACATCCAAAGGACAATAAATTCTACCGACTGGAATTACTTCAAGGCGCAACCCACTCGACCATGAGTTCCACTCGGATAACCCAATTCCATTCGTCCATGATATAATCATTCGACCACATCACAAACCACTCGGAGCATAGAAGATCAAAGGCCACTCAGGATGGCAATGGTCAGGCGTTCACTCCGTAGCCTTAAGGGTCATTTATATCACTTTAATGTTGACGTTACTAGTAATGTCCCTTCTTTATGTACATTGAACCCTTGTAACGTGGGTTGGCTAGGGTCCTGGGGCACTCTATATAAGCCACCTCCTCCTCTGGCACAAGGGTTCGCACCCCATGTAACTTCACGCATAATCCAATCGACCGAGCCTCCGAGCACCGAGACATAGGGCTATTACTTCCACCGTGAAGGGCCTGAACTCGTACATCTTGCGTGCACAATCTCATTGTAGCTAGATCTTGCCTCTACATTCTTACCCCCTACTTTACTGTCAGACTTAGAACCACGACAATACCCAAAAGAAATTGTTGGGTACACCTTCTATCACAGATCCGAAGGGAAGATATTTTGTTACCAAGAATGGATCCTTTCTAGAGAAGGAGTTTCTCTCAAAAGAAGTGAGTGGGAGGAAAGTAGAACTTGATGAACTAACTGTACCTTCTCCCTTATTGGAAAGTAGTTCATCACATAAATCTGTTCCTGTGACTCCTAGACCAATTAGTGAGGAAGCTAATGATGATGATCATGTAACTTCAGATCAAGTTACTACCGAACCTCGTAGGTCAACCAGAGTAAGATCCGCACCAGAGTGGTATGGTAATGTTGTTCTGGAGGTCATGTTACTTGACCATGACGAACCTACGAACTATGAGGAAGCGATGATGAGCCCAAATTCCGCAAAATGGCTTGAGGCCATGAAATCTGAGATGGGATCCATGTATGAGAACAAAGTATGGACTTTGATTGACTTGCCCAATGATCGGTGAGTCATTGAGAATAAATGGTTCTTTAAGAGGAAGACAGAAGCTGATAGTATTGTTATGATCTACAAAGCTCAAATTGTCGCAAAAATGTTTTCGACAGGTTCAGGGTGTTGACTACGATGAGATTTTCTCACTCGTATCGATGCTTAAAAGTCTGTCCGAATCATGTTAGCAGTTGCCGCATTTTATGAAATCTGGCAAATGGATGTCAAAACTGCCTTCCTTAATGGATTTCTTAAAGAAGAGTTGTATATGATGCAACCAGAAGGTTTTGTCGATCCTAAAGGTGCTAACAAAGTGAGCAAGCTCCAGCAATCCATCTATGGACTGGTGCAAGCATCTCGGAGTTGGAATATATGCTTTGATAAAATGATCAAAGCTTATGGTTTTATACAGACTTGCGGTGAAGCCTGTATTTACAAGAAAGTGAGTGGGAGCACGACATCATTTCTGATAAGTATATGTGAATGACATATTGTTGATCGGAAATAATGTAGAATTTTCTGGAAAGCATAAAGGAATGTTTGAAAGGAGTTTTTCAAAGAAAGACCTCGGTGAAGCTACTTACATATTGAGCATCAAGATCTATAGAGATAGATCAAGACACTTGATATATTTTCAATGAGTACATACCTTGACAAGATTTTGACCTAGTTCAAAATGGAACAGTCAAAGAAGGAGTTTTTGCCTGTGTTGCAAGGTGTGAGGTTGAGTAAAGACTCAAAACCGGACCACGGCAGAGAAAAAGAAAGGGAATGAAAAGTCATTCCCTATGCCTCAGTCATATGTTGTACAAAGTATGTTATGCTGTGTACCAGACCTATTGTGTACCTCACCATAAGTTTGGCAAGAGGGTACAATAGTGATCCAGGAGTGGATCACTAGACAGCGGTCAAAAATATCCTTAGTGGAATAAGGAAATCTTTCTCGATTATGGAGGTGACAAAGAGTTCGTCGTAAAGAGTTACGTCAATGCAAGCTTTGACACCGATCTGGATGACTCTCAGTCTCGATCTAGATACATATTGAAAGTGGGAGCAATTAGCTAGAGTAGCTCCGTGCAAAGCATTGTAGACATAGAAAATTTGCAAAATACATACGGCTCTGAATGTGGCAGACTCGTTGACTAAATTTCTCTCACAAGCAAAACATGATCACTCTTTGGGTGTTAATCACATAGCGATGCGAACTAATCACATAAAGATGTGAACAATTAGTGTTAAATCACATGACAATGTGAACTAGATTATTAACTCTAGAGCAAGTGGGAGACTGAAGGAAATATGCCCTAGTGGCAATAATAAAGTTGTTATTCATATTTCCTTATATCACAATAAATGTTTATTATTCATGCTAGAATTGTATTAACTGGAAACTTAGTACATGTGTGAATAAATAGACAAACAGAGTGTCACTAGTATGCCTCTACTTGACTAGCTCGTAAATCAAAGATGGTTAAGTTTCCTAGCCATGGACAAAGAGTTGTCATTTGATAAGCGGGATCACATCATTAGAGAATGATGTGATTGACTTGACCCATCCGTTAGCTTAGCACGATGATCGTTATAGTTTCATTGCTACTACTTTCTTCATGACTTATACATGTTCCTCAGACTAGGAGATTATGCAACTCCCGAATACCAGAGTAACACCTTCTGTGCTATCAAACGTCACAACGTAACTAGGTGATTATAAAGATGCTCTATAGGTGTCTCTGATGGTGTTTGTTGAGTTGGCATAGATTAAGAATAGGATTTGTCACTCCGTGTATCGGAGAGGTATCTCTAGGCCCTCTCAGTAATGCACATCACTATAAGCCTTGCAAGCATTGTGACTAATGAGTTAGTTGCGGGATGATGCAATACGGAACGAGTAAAGAGACTTGCCGGTAACGAGATTGAACTAGGTATGAGGATACCGACGATCGAATCTCGGGCAAGTAACATACCGATGACAAAGGAAACAACGTATGTTGTTATGCGGTTCAATCGATAAAGATCTTCGTAGAATATGTAGGAGCCAATATGAGCATCCAGGTTCCGCTATTGGTTATTGACAGGAGATGAGTCTCGGTCATATCTAGATAGTTCTTGAACCCGTAGGGTCTGCACGCTTAACATTCTGTGACGATTTGTATTATGAGTTATGTGATTTGATGACCGAAGTTTGTTCGGAGTCCCGCATGAGATCGGGGTCATGATGAGGAGTCTCAAAATGGTTGAGACGTAAAGATTGATATATTGTAAGGCTATAATCGGACATCGGAAATGTTCCGAGTGATTCGTGTATTTTTCGGAGTACCGGAGAGTTACGGGAATTCGTATTGGGCCTTAATGGGCCATACGGGAAAGGAGAGAAAGGCCTCAAGTGTGGCCGTGCCCCTTCCTTCCTTCTCCTTCTCCCTTCCATTTTTCCTATTCCACGAAGGAGGTGGAATCCTACTAGGACTAGGGAGTCCTAGTAGGACTCCACACTTTGGGCGCGCCCTTTGAGGGCCGGCCTCCTCTTCCCTCCATCCTTTATATACGTGGTCAGGGGGCATTGAGGGAGTCCTGGACTAAGGGGTCCTCGGGCGTCCGGCCTGTTATCCATGGGCCGGACTAATGGGCTGTGAAGACATGAAGGACGAAGACTGTACCCGTGTCCGGATTGGACTCTCCTTGGCATGGAAGGCAAGCTCGGCGACCGACTATGAAGATTCTTTCTTATGTAACCGAATCTATGTAACCCTAGATTCCCCCCCCCCCCCGATGTCTATATAAACGGGAGGGGTTAGTCCGGAAAAGATATACTCATTACCATAGTCATACATGCTAGGCTTCTAGGGTTTAGCCATTACGATCTCGTGGTAGATCAACTCTTGTAACACTCATATTCATCAAGATCAATCAAGCAGGACGTAGGGTATTACCTCCATAGAGAGGGCCCGAACCTGGGTAAACATTGTGTCCCCCGTCTCTTGTTACCATCGATCCTAGACGCACAGTTCGGGACCCCCTACCCGACATCCGCCGGTTTTGACACCGACATTGGTGCTTTCATTGAGAGTTCCACTGTGCCGTCGATGAAAGGCTCGATGGCTCGCCTTGTCCTTAAAGAAAACATCACCTCCGGGGAGCTCTGGCCCCAGGACAAACCCTCCGGCTGGGTGGCTTTACTATGATCTCCCGTTCGGCCGTTGAGCCGACAATGACCTCTCAGGCCATCGAAAACCCCCTTCGCATCAACTCCGAGCACTCCAAGCAGATGGATCCGATGGAGTTTTCATCTTTGAACGAACTCCTAGATCATATCGCCACTTTGGGAATACCCACAGACTACGATCGGATCGGGCCTAAAACCGATCAAGGAGAAATCGAGACCCTACCGGTCACTCACCAGATTGCGGTAGCCATGGAGCAGGACGGCGAGTCTTCTTCTATATCGAAGACGGACTATGTTCGGATCGCTGATCAGGAAGGGCCGGATACTCACCCGCGAAAGGACGCGACCAGCCCTCCGAACATAGCATTGGACGGTGGTCCTAAACAATCAGAAGATATTCCGGAACACAGACTGTTAAGCCCGGAAGGTCGCCAGACTCCGGATAATCGGTCAGGCCGGGGTTCGGATTTAATTCCACCCACCCACCCGGATATACACGCTCTCATGAGCATAAAATATCAGTCTTAGGAAATGGTCCTTGTCAAGATTCCTCCTTGTCAAGGACAAGGTAAAAGATTGCCGTGACGAGGATGCAATATCAGCGTTCTGCAACAATTGCGCAGACGAAGAAATCCTCAACACCATCAATCGCCGCCGCATACTGAAATTCGCTGACTTAGCAACCATCGTACAAAAGTACAACGCGATGGAGAGCACCTGGAAAACTCAGGCAGCTCGCTAGGAACCGTCAGTCCCAACTCAACTCCCCCTACAGGTGAAAAGGGCGCACCCTCTCGTGGCATGCCTAGTCGAACAGTCAAGAAACACAAAACCGCTATGCGGCACGGCACCGTTCTGGTGGGGTGGCTCGATAGCCCATGCAAAATACGTACAACACCAGATACCGTGGCAACCCACAGCCTTAGAGCATGTTGGATACTACGATAGGTAGCCTATAGCGGCGAGGACATCCTTATCAAGGACGACCCAGAACGGCATCCCCCAGGGGACGATTACTCAAGAGTATTTACAGTATTTGAGACGTTCGCTTCAAACAACAAGCGCAAAAGGCCGCTTCGCGAGCTCGCCGAAGTCTGCCAAATTGCTGCGATAAACCCCTGGAATGACATGACTATAACGTTCAACGCCGGTGACGAACCAAAGTACAGAATAGTACGAGCGCCAGCCGCGTTAGTCCTCAGTCCCATCGTGGACGGGTTTTGACTTACCAAGGTCCTCATGGACGGAGGCAGCGGACTAAACCTCATTTATGAGGACACACTCCATAAAATGGAAATAGACAGGAGCAGCATCATGCAAAGTAACACAACCTTCCGAGGAATTATTCCTAGTCGGGAGGCGCGGTGCGCGGGCAAAATCACATTTGACGTAGTATTCGGCACGCCGGAGAGCTATCGGTCCGAAGAAATAACTTTCCAAGTGGCCCCTTTCAGGAGCGGATATCATGCCCTGTTGGGGCGGGATGCTTTTACACGTGTTCAGGCCATACCCCATTACGGGTATATGAAGCTCAAAATGCCTGGACCAAACGGTATAATCATTCTCGTGAGTGATCCAGACATAACACTCCATGCTGAAAACAAAACCGCATCCCTGGCCCTGGAGGAGCTATCCGAAGCACTCGCGGCTGACGAATTAGCCGCACTACGCTCCACGGTGGATAGGTACTACGTGATCCTCGACAAACGCCCTAAATCCACATCCTTTAAACCAGCAGAAGAAATAGTCAAATTCCAGGTCCACCCAATTGACCCCAAGAAGACAGCATCTATCGGAGCTCAACTGAGCCCAACAGTTGACACTGCACTACGAGAATTCCTGCACGAAAACTGGGACATATTCGCCTGGCACCCTTCAGATATGCCAGGGATCCCACACGAGCTGGCCGAACATAGCCTCAATATATTAAAGGGGTTTAAACCGGTCAAGCAATCACTGCGGTGCTTTTACGAACCCAAGCTACAAGCCATGGGGGAGGAGCTGGCCAAACTCATCGAGGCCGGATTCATTAGAGAAATCAAACACCCGGACTGGCTGGCAAACCTGGTGATGGTACCAAAGAAGGACAAATCCTGGCGCTTGTGCGTCGATTTCAAAGACCTCAACAAGGCTTGCCCAAAAGGATCCCTTCCCCTCCCCTGCATTGATCAAATCATCGACGCCACCGCAGGACATGACTCAATGTGTTTCCTCGATGCATATTTCGGACACCATCAAATCAAAATGAAGGAGTCCGATCAAGCCACAACAGCATTTATCACCCCATATGGGCCATTCTGCTTCAACACCATGCCCTTTGGGCTCAAGAACGCCGGTACCACATACCAACGCATGATTCAAACATGCCTGGAGAAACAGATCGGCAAAATAGTAGAAGCTTACATCGATGATGTCGTCATCAAAACCAGGCACGTCAAAACACTAATAGACGACTTACATCTTACATTCGACAACCTCCGGGCGTAGGCGTCCCCGCTAGAAAACTGCTGGGCTTCATCATTTCCAATAGAGGAATCGAAGCAAACCCAGCCAAAATCCAAGCTTTGCCACAATTGGCTAAGCCAACAGACCTTAAACAAGTTCAAAAGCTTGCGGGTTGCGTAGCGTCTCTAAGCCGCTTTATCTCTAGATTGGGAGAAAAGGCACTGCCACTCTATCACCTTCTACGGCGAACCGACCACTTCGAGTGGACGGACGTGGCAACAGCCGGACTGGAGGAAATAAAAACCCTTCTTGCGAGCAATCCAATCCTGGCCGCACCAAACGCCGGTGAACCGATGTTATTATACATATCAGCAACACACCAGGTGGTGAGCGTTGTACTCATCATTGAACGAGAATAGGATGGACATAAATTCCTGCTTCCGAAGCTAGTATACTACGTATCTACTGTCCTTACACCATGCAAATCCCGGTACCCTCATTATGAAAAAATAGCATATGCGGTCTTCATGGCATCTCGAAAGCTCCGTCACTACTTCCAGGAGTGTTCAATCACGGTGGCCTCCAAAGTACCACTCAATGACATTATAAACAACCGCGATGCTACGGGCCGGATTGCCAAATGGGCCATCGAACTCCTCCCATTTGACATTACATATAAACCACGTCGATCTATCAAATCCCAAGTACTGGCCGACTTCATCGCCGAATGGATAGAGGATGAACTCCCTAAAGAGTACGGCACATACCCCAATTGGGTCATGTACTTTGACGGCTCCAAAATGTTGGCAGGGTTAGGAGCGGGCGTCGTTTTAACGTCCCCTACTGGAGACATCGTTCAGTACGTTCTCCAAATACTATACACAGACTCCAATAATGCAGCCGAATACGCGGCCTTATTACATGGTCTCCAGATGGATGTCTCCATGGTCATACAATGCCTAGAAGTACGCATGGACTCCAACCTTGCAATATCTCAAATAAATGGAGATTTCGATGCTAAAGATCTGAAGATGGCAGCGTATCGTCACGCAGTCATAAAAATGTCAGCCCGGTTCGAGGGGCTCGAGTTCCATCATTTGTCTCGAGAAAGTAATCAAGCGGCGGATGTTCTTGCTTGTATCAGCGCTAAGCGCAACACCGTCCCACCTAATATTTTCCTGGAAAGGCTCTTTAAGCCATCTGTGGTGTGGCAGGGGGAAAATGGCAATACTAGTCCAGAACCAAACATAATCCAAGATCCCGGAAACACCGACGTCATCGGGGGCTCAGCCATCGAAATAACACCGTCGACGCATCTCATCATGGCAGTTATTGCCCCATGGACCCAACCCTTCCTGGCCTACCTCAACAGGAAAGAGCTTCCCGAGGACCAGAATGAGGCCCGCTGCATTGTCCGGCGTTCAAAGGCCTACAAGGTTCATGATGGAGAGCTCTACAATAAAAGCGCCACCAGAGTCCTTCAACGATGTATATCCGAGGAAGAGGGGCGGCAGCTCTTGGCCGAAATTCATGCCGGACTCGGCGGTCACCACGCGCAGCTCGGGCATTTGTTAGCAAGGCCTTCCGTATAGGGTTTTATTGGCCGACGGCCCAAGCAGATGCACAGGACCTTGTCCAACGTTGCGTCGGATGCCAACTCTTTGCCAATCAAAGCCATATGCCCCCCACCGCCTTACAAACAATCCCCATCACTTGGCCTTTTGCGGTCTGGGGACTCGATATGGTTGGACCCCTTAAAGGGGGAAGCCATAAGAAAAAATATCTGCTGGTTATGGCGGACAAATTCACTAAGTGGATAGAGGCTAAGCCGGTCAAAATGGCTGAGTCCGGCCTGGTGATAGACTTCATATCCGGTATTGTGCACCGTTATGGTGTCCCACACAACATCATCACTGACAACGGCTCCAATTTCACAGCCGACGAGGTAAAAGCCTGGTGTACTAATCTGGGTACTAAACTCGATTACGCCTCCGTCTACCACCCACAAACCAACGGTCTAGTCGAACGAGCCAACGGTCTTATTATGAGCGGCATCAAGCCTAGATTAGTGCGGTCTTTGAAAGAATCAGACAAGCACTGGGTTGAGGAGCTCGACTCCGTACTCTCGGGGCTACGGACCATGCCCAACCGCACTACTGGATACACACCTTTCTTCATGGTGTATGGCGCAGAGGCCGTATTGCCGTGCGATATTATTCACGACTCACCTCGAGTGTGTATGTACGAAGAGAGAGAAGCCGTGCTTGATCGGCAGGATGGCCTAGATGCCCTGGAGGAGGAACGCGATGTCGCAAAAGCCCGTTCAGCATTTTACCAACAGCAGGCTCGAAGATATCAAAGCAGAGAAGTACAGGCCAAGACTTACAACGTTGGCGAACTCGTTCTATGCCTGCTGGAGAAGAAAAAGGACAAACTCAAGCCCAAATGGGAGGGTCCCTTCATAATTGACGAAGTTCTCACCGGAGGAGTGTACCGTCTTCGCGATGCATCAGACAATCACCTCGAGCTGAACCCCTGGAATGCGGCCAGACTCCGAAGATTCTATGCCTAGCGCCAAACCCCTTGTCCGTCTCCTCCTCCCTTGTAGTTTCCATTATTTTTTCTCTCTTTTCTGATTTTTTTCTTCTTTCTTGCTTTAACGCTTTGGTACGGCTAGACCGCACACCATCGACACATACATCACTAAATATGTATGTCACTTGTACCTTGGGGCTTCTCGGATAGAAGTTCTTGTCATTCTTGAGCATTAAGCTCCTCACATATGAGTTTTTCCATATGTACCTTTTCTTTGCCACTATATGCATCGATATGACTTAAGTTTTGGCCAAGCTGGGTTGCCTGGCTCCTGTGCTTATGCCCTACGTTCTTGTTAGTTCGTCTAGGGCATAAAGGGAGGACCTCTGTGATTGTTACTGCCGGGTCATTCGGATGTGTACCTCAGACTGGGTGATGCCGAAAGCTAGTGTTCTTAAGGGAATATTCGGTCGGTGAATTAAAGATGTTTTCTAAACTCACTCCATTGTGCACCCCCAAAAGTTATACAAACTGTGGTGCTCGCATCACAATTCGGACATGTACATTAAATGCATGCACACCTAGGCATACCCCGGCCTATTCGGCCGCGACGGTATTCGGAAACACTCTGCACCTTCGGGTCCGGAGGTTGAAGCGAAAAGGTCTTCCATGACAAATGATATACAATTCAGCTAGATGAGGAAAGTACACAGTCACTTGGACTCGAACACCTCTTCCTCTACACCTTCCAACAGGAAGTCTAACATACAATCCTGTTGGGAATATTTGGCGGCCACCTCTACTCGGTCATATACTATACTAACGGGAATTTCTTCCCCATTCGGCCCTACCGGTCCGACATGAGCCATGTGATTAGGATCCAACTTGGTATATCCCGTCTTCACCATGGCCCGGGCCTCTCGTGCACCCTCTCGATAGGCAGATATCTTCCACAGCCGGATACGCCGCCGTGCTCCCTTGAACAGCTCTACCAGCTTCTCCATGCTTCCTAGAGGGGAGTCGGATGGCATAAAACCTTGGCTACACTCTGCATAGCCTGCCGAGCTTGCTCGTGCAACTGCGACAGCCCTTGCAGAAGATCATTTGATGATCTGTACACTTCCTCTTCGGGGCACTTCATCAATACACCTGCAATTACAGCTATATCAGCTACCGTTACCTCCAAACTGCTATAAGATAAAAGCGGCCACGTACTGAATATGCCGCCACGGAGCTTCTTGTTCTCCTTCACAAAGTCGGCTAGTTGTGCTCGCACATATTTCAGTTCTTCGCCCAGTTTGGTGTTCGAATCCTAGAGTTTCTTTTTCTCTTCAACGACTTTTGTCAATACACGCTCGCCCCATGCTAGTAGCTTTTTGGCTCTGTGTTCTTCGCTTCGAGCGGCGTCCAGCTGCTCTCATACTTTGTCTAACGACCCAACACAAAGATTAGAACCCAGATTGACACTATTGGTGTATCATTATGAATTTTCGATAGAGGAAAATATTACCGGGAGATGCCTTGTATTTCTCCAGTTCGGCATTGGCAGCAAGCAGCTGGCGCTGACACTTTTCTAGTTCCTGAGCTAGCTGGGTATTCCTCTCCGTAAGCACCTGGTTGTACATTGATCCTTAAATCAGTTGTTTCAACTCCTTTAAGTCTCGGGGGCTACTAGCATATGGTTATCATAGTCAGACAAAGCAAATTTACCTACACATCTTTCAAATGTTGCTTTGTGGCCCTGTTAATCCCATCTCGAGCAGCCCGGATGTATGCATCGACTGAGCTGAAGGCGTTAAACGACTCTTCTGAAAAGCCAGGGTCTTGTAAAATGGCCCGACAGCGCCGATGATTCATGGCACTCTCCACTTCCGAGTTGGTGACGGATACATCATCCGAGTCCTCGGCTGGAGGACAGTCTGGCGTCGCCCCTACATCAGCCCCCGTCTGCACTGCAGGATTTGAATCTTGGCTGTGGGAAGTACGGCCGCTCGAACCTCCGGATATAGTCCGACGCACCTTCCTCCTGACACATGGAAAACGGGAAGGTCACGGTTGGACGTGACTGCTCAGGTGCAGGTTGGCGAATTCATACCTCTTTGATGAAGGCACGACCGTGTCTTTGTTTGCTTTCCTCTTGGAAGGCTCGCCCGGCGCGGGAGCCGATCTCTTCGAAATCGCCGAATGTCTCCCCTGTGAAGCACGATACAGTGCGGTGGGTGAGGCAGAATAAGAGCACTCTTTTAGAGAAGGCATTTCTTAATTATTTACATGTGAAGCGGGAAGAAGGCCAGGGTAGTCAGCGGTGATGGCCACTTCTATGCCGTCATACCTTGTCTGGTAAAACACTCCCCCCGCAAGCACCACAAATATATCCGGATCCTCTTCAAACCCAGGATCTAGCTCCCGGTTGTGGATCTCCGGCTGTGGGGCAGGACTAAGAAGTCCTTCAGTGGCCTTTCGCCAGTGCTGTCATAACAAACAGACTTGAAATTTATGAAAAGCAATTCGGAAGTGGAATGAGTGGAGTAGAGGGGTTGGGGCTTACCCAACTGGGAGGGTCATACATAGAATACCCATCTCTACGCTAAATGCGAAGAAATTCCTCTTCATCCCCTTTAAATAGCTCGGCCAATATTTTGACCAGAGTGGCGGGGGGATCTGGACCCTTCCGGCCATAGCGGGAGGCGTCATCCTCTCCATTATAGTGCCACATGGGCAGCCCTCTGTATTATAGCGGCTGAACCCCACGCACTATGGAGATCGCCATTACCTCGATTATTGTGAGTCCGGACTGAGCGCTCATCTTTATCTTGCTCATAAGCTGGCGAACTTCTGCGTTGTCATCCTCTTCAAGACTCCGAGGACGCCAACTGTGGCGTTTCTTCAGCGGAACGCTTGCAAATTCAGGAAGACCCTTTCAAACTGGGCCAGGAAGCACGACGTCCTCAATATAGAACCATTCGGAAGGCCATTCTTCGGATGCCTTCCTTGGTGTGCTGGACAGATATCCGGTATCAGCGATACGCCATACTCCGGCTCCGCCCACTTCAAATATTAACCCCTCGTGATTACGCGGGACAAGACAGAACAACTTCCTCCACAGCTCGAAATGAGCCTCGATACCCAGGAATAGTTCACATAAAGTGATGTAACCCGCGATGTGCAGAATGGAGGAAGGGGTGAAGTTGTGCAGCTAGAGGCCATAGTATTCTAGAAGCCCTCGGAGGAACGGATGAATGGGAAATCCAACGCCCCTTAGCAGGTAGGGGATGAAACATACTCGCTCTCCCTCGGATGGATTGGGTAAGTCCTCTGCCTGAATCTCACCGTTGAAGGAATCTAGCCCCGCTCGAACAGGAACTAGATCTACGGGGGGAGGAAACCCCTGCGTCTACAGCTTCATCAATTGGTTGTGGGACACTGAACACCTCTCCCACTGGCCTTTCTCTGGGCTGGAACGGGTGGAGGAGCTGGGGGCACTAGCCATGCTGGAATGGTTTCTCCTAATAGGAGCTCTGCGCGGTGCCAAATGGATCTAGGATCCAATCTCTTTAATAGGATCTCTTCCTTGCATCGACGGGGTGTTATATGCAAAAATACCCTGACCTTCCACCTTCGCTTGACACGTGGGAGGCAAAGTTATTTAACGCGCAGAAGCCGAGGGGAGCGACATTGAACCGATGGCCAAATACATCACTTGGAGATCATTAAAGGAGGAACCCGTCTTGCAATGTCGAAGACATTTTGCGTGCCGAACACCTCGCTATTGAAGACTGGTTCGGGGGCTACTGACGGAGTCCTGGACTAAGGGGTCCTCGGGCGTCCAGCCTGTTATCCATGGGCCGGACTGATGGTCTATGAAGACATGAAGGCCGAAGACTGTACTCGTGTCTGGATTGGACTCTGCTTGGCGTGGAAGGCAAGCTTGGTGACCGACTATGAAGATTCCTTCTTATGTAACTGACTCTATGTAACCCTAGATTCCCCCCCCGATGTCTATATAAATCGGAGGGGTTAGTCCAAAAAGGATATACTCATTACCATAGTCATACAGGCTAGGCTTCTAGGGTTTAGCCACTACGATCTTGTGGTAGATCAACTCTTGTAACACTCATATTCATCAAGATCAATCAAGCAGGACGTAGGGTATTACCTCCATAGAGAGGGCCCGAACCAGGGTAAACATTCTGTCCCTGTCTCCTGTTACCATTCATCCTAGACACACAGTTCGGGACCCCCTACCCGAGATCCACCGGTTTTGACACCGACAGGCACCCCATAGACACACAAGTTGATCATTGATCCCTTAGCCGTGTGCGGTGCCCCCTCCACCATAATACACCTCGGTCATATCATCGTAGTGCTTAGGCAAAGCCCTGCGACGGTAGCATCATCATCACCGTCATCACGCCATCGTGCTGATGAAGCTCTCCCTCGACACTCAGCTGGATCGAGAGTTCGTGGGACGTCACCGAGCCGAACATGTGCAAATCATGGAGGTGTCTTACTTTCGGTACTAGGATCGGTCGATTGTGAAGACGTACGACTACATCAACCGCGTTGTCATAACGCTTCCGCCTACGGTCTACGAGGGTATGTGGACAACACTCTTCCCCTCTCGTTGCTATGCATCACCATGATCTTGCGTGTGCATAGGAATTTTTTGAAATTACTACATTCCCCAACAATATGTGGATACAAGAAAGTAGTTGAGGGTTTTTGGAGCATATCACTCAGCATTTTGAGAAAGCAACCCATTAAGCAACACCTCATCCCCTTTTAATAGTATTGGCTTTTCTTATGGACGCAATGTGATCTTGGATCACTAAATGTAAAATCTAGAGTCTTGAGCTTTAGAGCTTGCGCCAATATTTTGTCCTTAGCATTCTGAGGGGTCCATATTTCTAATCCATGCCATGCCAATCACTGAGCTTTCCTGAAATATTTATCTTGAAATAGCATTAGCTCAATGAGCTATACGTTGTTAATGATTACCAAAACCACCCAGGGATAGTTGCACTTTCAATCTCCCCCTTTTTGGTAATTGATGACAACATATAGATCAAAGCTTCGACAAATGATCATAAGATTGAAATACAATGTCGCTTTGAGAAGTATGTGATAAGCAAGAGCTCCCCCTAAATTTGTGCATTATTTAAAATTTGCTTTTGAATGCAAATGCACAATCGATTAGGATCATGGATTACTCTTCCATGTCACATATATCTTGGTGCAGCGCTCAAAATGATAGAAATTAAAAGCATGCACTCATCACCAAGCAAAATGAATGATCATATATGGGATAGAAGAGAAAATATCATCCAAGCAAGCATTAAAGTAGCGTATGATCAAACACGTGATCAAACAAGTATCTCACAAAAACATAAAGTATCAACCAAACACACAAGAAAGTTCAACCAAAAGCAAGAGAGACTGATACGTCTCCAACGTATCTATAATTTTGATTGTTCCATGCTATTATATTATCTGTTTTGGATGTTTAATGGGCTTTAATTTTAGTGTTTTTGGGACTAACCTACTAACCAAAGGCCCAGTGCAAATTGCTAATTTTTTTGCCTATTTTAGTGTTTCGCAGAAAAGGAATATCAAACGGAATCCAAATGGAATGGAACCTTCAGGAGAGTTATTTTTGGAACAAACGCAATCCAGGAGACTTGGAGTGGACGTCAAGGAAGAAAAGAGGCGGCCACGAGGTAGAAGGGCGCGCCCAGGGGGGTCGGCGCGCCCCCACTCTCGTGGGCCCCTTGTGGCTCCGCTAACCTACTTCTTTCGCCTATATATACTCATATACCCCGAAAACATCCAAGAGCACCACAAAACCCTATTTCCACCGCCGCAACATTCTGTACCCATGAGATCCCATCTTGGGGCCTTTTCCAGCGCTCCGCCGGAGGGGGAATCGATCACAGAGGGCTTCTACATCAACACCATAGCCTCTCCGATGATGTGTGAGTAGTTTACCACAGACCTTTGGGTCCATAGTTATTAGTTAGATGGCTTCTTCTCTCTCCTTGGATGTCAATACAAAGTTCTCCTCGATTCTCTTGGAGATCTATTCGATGTAATTCTTTTTGCGGTGTGTTTGTCGAGATCCGATGAATTGTGGGTTTATGATCAAGATTATCTATGAACAATATTTGATTCTTCTCTGAATTCTTATGCATGATTTAATATCTTCGCAAGTCTCTTCGAATTATCAGTTTGGTTTGGCCTACTAGATTGATCTTTCTTGCAAGCTTTGGGTTGAATCTTGTGGTGTCCTTTCCTAGTGATAGCAGGGGCAACAAGGCACGTATTGTATTTTTGCCATCGAGGATAAAAAGATGGGGTTTATATCATATTGCTTGAGTTTATCCCTCTACATCATGTCATCTTGCCTAATGTGTTACTCTGTTCTTATGAACTTAATACTCTAGATGCATGCTGGATAGCGGTCGATGTGTGGAGTAATACTAGTAGATGTAGAATCCTTCCGGTCTACTTGTCGCGGACGTGATGCCTATATACATGATCAGGCCTAGATATTCTCATAACTATGCGCTTTTCTATCAATTGCTCAACAGTAATTTGTTCACCTACCGTAGAATTTGCTATCTTGAGAGAAGCCACTAGTGAAACCTATGGCTCCCAGGTCTATTTTCCATTATATTATTTTCCTATCTAGTTGCTATTTCTGTCTTGTTTATTTTGCAATCTTTATTTTCCAATCTATACAATAAAAATACCAAAAAATTTTATCTTATTATCTCTATCAAATCTCACTTTCGTAAGTGACCGTGAAGGGATTGACAATCCCTTTATCGCATTGGTTGTGAGGTTCTTGTTTGTTTGTGCAGGTACTGGGGACTTGCGTGTTACCTCCTACTGGATTGATACCTTGTTCTCAAAAACTAAGGGAAATACTTACGCTACTTTGCTGCATCACCCTTTCCTCTTCAAGGGAAAACCAACGCGTGCTCAAGAGGTAGCAAGATGGATTTATGGCGCCGTTGCCAGGGAGGTTGCACGAAGTCAAGTCAAGATTTGATCTCCCGTCAATAAGCCATTTCTGGCGCCGTTGCCTGGGAGATCTACGCACAAGTCAAGATATACCAAGTACCCATCACAAACTCTTATCCCTCGCATTACATTATTTGCCATTTGCCTCTCATTTTCCTCTCCTCCACTTCACCCTTGTCGTTTTATTCGCCCTCTTTTCCGTTCGCCTCTTTTTGGTTGCTTCTTGTGTGCTTGTGTGTTGGATTGTTTGTCACGATGGCTCAAGACAATACTAAATTGTGTGACTTTTCCAATACCAACAATAATGATTTTATTACCACTCCGATTGCTTCTCTTACCAATGTTGAATCTTGTGAAATTAATACTGCTTCACTGAACCTTGTTATGAAAGATCTGTTTTCTGGCCTTCCTAGTGAAGATGCCGCTACCCATCTGAACAACTTTGTTGATTTGTGTGATATGCAAAATAAGAAAGATGTGGATAATGATATTGTTAAATTGAAGCTATTTCTGTTTTCGCTTAGAGATCGTGCTAAAACTTGGTTTTCGTCTTTGCCTAAAAATAGTATTGATTCATGGAATAAGTGCAAAGATGCTTTTATCTCTAAGTACTTTCCTCCTGCGAAGGTCATCTCTCTCAGAAATGATATTATGAATTTTAAGCAACTTGATCATTAGCATGTTGCACAAGCTTGGGAGAGGATGAAATTAATGATACATAATTGCCCTACTCATGGATTAAATTTATGGATGATCATACAAAAATTTATGCTAGATTGAATTTTGCTTCTAGAAATCTTTTAGATTTGACCGCTGGAGGCACTTTTATGTATATCACTTTAGGAGAAGCTACTAAACTCCTAGATAATATTATGGTTA